>NC_068984.1:140811236-140824215 GCF_001194135.2 Octopus bimaculoides | reverse complement strand
ATTATTAATTTTTCTATATGTGATAGTGGATTTTCATCGATGAGTTCTTGAAAATTGGTTATTTTCCCTAAAACTATATATTTTATATATACTTTATCTATAAGGCTCAATTTAATATTAATTTTTTATAAATTGATTTTAATTGAGTTTTTTACCTGTAATTTTGGATTTTGTCCCTGACCGCAGCCACTAGGCTGAAACACATAAATAAATAAATAAATAAATATATATATATATATATATATTTGTGTGAGAGAGGTTGGGAAACCAACCACCTAAGGGATAGTACCTATCCAATATACTGCTGGTAGTGTACCCAATTATTCATACTCAAATGCTGGTTATTGCGTGGCAATCTTGCAATTGAGTGTTATATATGGTCGGGGGTAAAAAGTGGTTTACCCTTAATTCATACGGCAAAAAAGAAAATGAAGAAGATACAAAAATGACATACATTAACCGGTAGATATTCCAGTGTGTCATACACATGTTGTAACTATGTGTTCACACACATGTATTAATATTACAGAAGAGAGCAAAAGATCAGTTCCTTACAGTCGTTTCTGCCAAGAGGCAGCAAAATCCTCCATGCCATCTCCATCTCTTCAGAAGAAGAATAGGAGCAAGTACTTCTCTCACAGCCTCATGTTTGCTCCTATTCTTTTTCTGCCCTTTACAATAATGACAAATACACTGTACCTATTGTTAACTGTTGATTATATGTATTGACCCTCCTAACCACTTAGACCCTCTGAAGAAGTCTAGAGACACACTCATCACCCAGCAGAAATCATAGTGGATGAAGGCAGCATGTTCTTTGCCTATCTCCTTACCTTAGAGATTTTAGGTAAAATTATACTAATGTGTCCATCTGTTTTAATTTAATTAAATTCTATGTCTTTGTACAGCTGAGGATTGCTCTGCATTTAAATTGATGTAATGATTGCATTGTTCAATTAAATGGAGTTGCTTGAAACAATCATACTGCATTACCTCTGGATATCCTTGTTGCTTATTTTGATATATATATATATATATATATATATATATATATATATATATATATATATATATAATTTCAGTGGAAGCAATACGAGTGGAAAACTAGAGGAACATAACCTATTATCCAGCAGAATATTCAATATATATGTACTCTTACTTCGACATTAATAAAGCAACATAAAGCTCAACTTAATAGAAGTATTAATGACATACAAGCATATAGACATATACAGATTTTTATAAGCCCGCAAATATCTAAAAATATCTAAAAACATTTATAAATACATAAGCATTTTTTAAAATATGTAAGTAAAATAAGTACAAAAGATACATATAATAAGATATAAAAATGTCAATATTATATAAAACATAGTGAGTTATATAAACCTAACCCTAACCCTATAGAGGAATAAAAATTTAGAGGTCAGAATACAAGCACTTAGAATATTTAAAAATACTTAGATATTTAAAAATATATAAAAAAACATTTATGAATACATAGGCATTTTAAAATACAATACGTCGATATGAAATAGGATATTGTAAATTATAAGTTCATAGGATATGTTACAAGGACTAAAGATTTCAAGTTACAACACAAAGTGTGTGCTAAGTAGAGAGTCAGACATTTTAAAGCATTATACGGACGTACTAAAGTTAGAGACAATGTTCAATGGATCTAAAAGTTTCATCGACGGGCCGTTTCGGAGGCATGTCAGTTAATATGAGATGAATTTCATATTTTAAATGAACCAGACACTCCCCTCATCAGGATGCTCCACAACTCGAAAGACACCAGAAGTGAAAGGTTATATATTACATAAGGAATTGGTAGACACTCCTTTAAAAAAGATAGGCTGGAATGTCTTTGATCAAAACATGCTTGATTAAGATTCACCAAGGGTTAAATAACTAGATTAGCAGTAACCTTATTGAAATTTGCATCAAACTAAAAGAGAACATTGTTTCTATCACACACATGCACATGCATGCACATACACACACACACGCATGCATGCACATATACACCCACACATGCATACACACACACACACACATATATATACATATATGTATATACATACGTATGCAAATATATGTATATACATGTATATATACATATGTGTATATATATATATATGTATTCTCTCTCCCACTTGGATTTGAAATGTTGCCACATTTATAATGTCTTTTCTACAGTAATTTTTTCTGCATTTTCGTGCAGCTGAAGATTGCTCTTCATATTGCATTTAAAGTAATGCTAGCACTACTTAAATAAATTGAAGTAGCATGAAACGTGCGTACTGCAATCACCTTTGAAATCCGTGTTGCTTATTTTTTGATTTTAATCACCTATCCTTTTGAGATGCGATATTCGGGTGCCTACGCATAAGTACCATATTCAACCTTGAATCTATATCTAAACCGTCTATATATATATACATATATATATATATATATATGTATGTATGTATATGTATAAATAGATACAAACATACATACATACAATCGTGGACTGGCCAGGTTGCCAGCTTGCCCAATGGCAAGTGAGCCTCTGTGCCATTAGAATCCATATATGGGGTCCCATGTTAGTATCTAAGGGGCCCATCCCTCCAAGTTTCAGAATATTTTATTCACTCCTGGAAGAATGCATTAATTATTTCAGCCTGGCTGTGTTTGTAGACAGTTAAAAAGAATACCTTTAACAAAACAAAAAAAAACAATTAAATGATAGCATTGTAGTTGCAGGTGGGCCCCTTTTGTAGTTGTGGGTAGGACCCCTTAGTCTCCTGGCAACCAATATTTTTAGACCAAGTTTTCCACTGCATACATACATCTCTATGTTTTATATACGTATATTCCACAATATGTTAGTTGGGTGTTGAAACTACAACCCTGGGCCCTCATTGAATCTCTGAGCTTCTCAGATTTTCTTATTTCATATTTTATACTTCCAATTTCATAAAGATCTTATTTCCTAAATGTTATTTTGTAACAAATTATCTCCATGTGAAATAATGCAACTCCTTGTTTATTTATTTATTTTTATTTTTTCCTTTTTCAGAAAATCCCTTTCCCCTAAAAAGGGTTCAGTAATCGTGATGAAGGGAAAGGTGAAAAAATCATCCCCAAGACGAGAAAATGGAACTCCCAGCAAACCATCTCTAAAGACCACACCAGCTCCTGTTGCAGGAAAACCCACTTCTTTGCCACAAAACCAAATGTTAACAGATCCAAACAGAAATCAGACCCCTGAAAGTAAAGCTGAATATACTTCAGCATCAAACAAGGGCCAAACAACAAACCAGTCAAACAAACCCCAACCCATTCAAACTGGCCTGGTAAAAGACCCTGAAACTGGTCCCAGAGGAAATTTGAATGGCTCTTCCACCCCACTGCCTGATAACCATTTATATCAACGGAGCCAGGGAAGCCCTACAAATATTTCACCTCAGATCTCCTTACCTGATGATGTTCCAAAAAATATTCCTCAATCACAAAGCCCTCAACCCAATCCTGATTTTTATAATCGTTCCCCGCAACATATGGCCACTCCTTCATCACCACCCCCACGTCCAAGCTCTCCCCCCCACTCAAAACTGGTATCACAAACTTTAACTAGGGATGCTTATCCATCTCCAAAGCACCAAGCACCTTCCCAACCCTATCCTTCTTCTTTGCAAACTCCACACAGTCACACCAACTCACCATCTCCCAAACACACAAATTTGAACACTACCTCACATCAGCCTCAATATAGTCCACATGCCTCTTCTGTACATCATGGTCAAAAGCCCGGCGGTTCCCCTCAACAAAATCCTGTGCCTTATCAGCAATCTGACCAATATTACCCACATGAAACTGAGAGGGAACCCACCTTTCAACAAGAACAATATGACCATTGTATGTATGAGGAAGAATACAACCAGCCTGATAATTATTATAACTCTCCACAGCAGTCACATGGCCACAGGCGTCCTAGTTTACCAACTGACCACACTCAACTACATGGTCGGCAATCTCCACACTCGGCTCAGAATTATGGTACTCCAGGTTCAAACCAAGGATCAGGAGGTTATCCTCCAAGTGCCAATGATTTCTACCAAACAGAAAACCCCCAAAGAGATTCAGACTTAGATAACAGCCCCTATACTCACCAATCAAACAGGAATGCTGCAATGCAACATTCTCCTGGGTCTCACAGAAGCAGGTCTCGAACTCGAAAAGGTTCCACATCACCAAGGAATGTAAACAATGAAGATTATATGCAAGAACACGATGGATATGGTAGGGATATGCCACCAGTTGTTGACCAGAGATATCCTCCAGAATATTATGACACTCCAATGCAAGAACAAGAGTATCCCTATGCTTATACTGAAGATCTTCCCATGTCACAGCCTTCTGCAAATGTGACAAATTCCCCAAGAGTACCTGGTACTGGGTCTCCTCTGTCCCAGATTCCTTCTTCACCAGGCAGACACATGCAGCATTCTCCTACAAGTAACATGCCTTCTTCAACAAAGGCACAGTATACAGCAAACAAGTATCATCGCACACCTTCTCCTCACATGGGTACACAGTCCATTGGAACCGGCCATTCCCCACACCAACAAAGAATTAATTCAAATCAAAATATGAAAGGTCTTGACCAGAAAGCCACAAACTTCAATGCTCAGGGTTACAGTGCCTATTCTCCTACAAAAATGGAGCAATATTCAACTGGTGATTACAGCTCATACCCTATGCAAAATGGCAATAATCAGTTTGAGGGTTACTCCCCTAATGTGCCTCAAATGGGCACTCAACACTTACAAGGTCACAACAATGCCCAACCCCAACAAGGAAACCACATGACAGCATACTCCACCGAGTACAGCAACCAAGAACAAAGGCACAACTTCTGTCGTAATAGCTACAGCTCTTCAAGTGCAAGAGCTGAACCGCAGGGACAATACAACCCTGAGAATGTAGACAACAGTTTCCAAGTGAAGACACCATTGAAACATGTTGACAGTAACACACCGACCAAAAGAGCACCAAGATCACCGAAAACTCCTCTGGCGCTGCCTCTGGGGGTAAAACAGCCCCCCTCACCATCTACAGTGGCAAGGGCCTTAAAAGTAGATATGAAGGAAAAGGCACCAACAGAAAACCAACAATATCCTCCCACAACCCAAACCAAATCAATGCTTCCGCCAATTCCAAAGAAGGAAATATTTGTTACATTTCCTGATAAACAGATGACAAAACAATTTGTTGATCCTAAGTAAGTATTTATATTTATTATGTTATTTAGTATTTCTTTCTCTCCCTTCTCTCTTCCCCCTCCTTTTCTCTCTTCCCTCTCCCTTTTCTCTTCCCCCTCCTTTTCTCTCTCCCCTCTCCCTCTTTCCTTCTCTGTATATACACATTATTTTCTTCAAACCCGCATCTTTTCTTCAGACATTAAATAAAAACAACTCAAAATGAGCATTAATCATCTCAGTTTTACTCATCTGGATGGTCATGTTAAGGTTTTAATAACTGCCCCTTCTACCTGATTTTTCTTATCAAATACACTCAGACAGACATAATCCATAGTAATCCCATGGGCCTGCCCCTTCTTTCTAACTAAACCTTAAAAAAATTAATTGCTTCTCAATTTCTAAAAACACCCACACCCCCGACCGGTGGCACATAAAAAGCACCATCCAAACCCACTGACTGGCCCCCGTACCACATAAAAAGCACTATCCAAACATGATCAATGTTGCTGTCTTCATTCTCGATCTCTCTGTCTGTCTGTCTGTCTCTCTCTCTCTCTCTCTCACCTTGTGCTTCCTCTACATTAAGCTATCTGTTTCTACTTCACTATAACCCTTCACCATCTGACACAAGATCACCTCCTCCAATGCCCTTTCCCTTCTTGAAAGTTTTTTTTATTTTTGTCTTGCAAGGTACTTGGTGACCCTGTCAGTGCAGGTGCCACTTAAAAGCACCCAGTCCACACTGTAAAGTGGTTGGTGTTAGGAAGGGCATCCAATTGTAACAACCTTGCTAAAACTGACCTCGCCTGTGTTTGTGCCACATAAAAAGCACTAAGTCCACTCTACAGAGTGGTTGGTGATAGGAAGGGCATCCAGCTGTAAAAATCCTGCCAAAGCATTCACAGAATTCTGGTACAGGCTTCTGCCTGGCCAGCTCTTGTGAAACTATCTCACCCATGGAAGGCAGATGTTAAGCGACGATGATGATGATGATATATAATGTAGTGTTCCATGATAGAAAATTCAACAAAAAAAGTCCTCTATTTGGTGAGAGATAAATATTTATTTAAAGGTCACAATACTTGTATTTAAGCGCTACTAATAGTTTAATATGTAAAGAAATACACAAACATATTCATGCAAACCATATATCATAATGAACTAAAAAAAACTGAGTAATAAAAGAAGCGTGTAACAACTGAGAAGGCAGTGTATAAAATACGAAATAAATCTGTGCTAAAACAGGTTTTTTATTATCATTTCAATTACTAAAAATAGTTTAGTTAGTTTAAGACTTAATAAACAATTTATTCAGCATATGTGTATATAATGAGTCATCATATGTGATTTTAAGCAAAATTAAACAATTTATATCCCATTATAATGTACTCTGTGTTAATGTACTTGTAATTCATATTAGTATGTTAATTAATAAACATTTTCAATTCTAATGAAAGCTCAATTATTCATTCTTGTTTCATACTGTAATTTATGAATAATTAGCATCAGTGGCACAGCTAATGGAGGAGCAAAGGAGGCAGTCAGTCCCACTTGGCATATTTTTCAAAACTGGTGCTATTTCAATAATTTCTTTTAACTAATTAATTACCTTATATCAGTAATTGTAATTTTCGTACATAATGACATTGTTACTGAAACATGAAATTAATGAATGCAGAATACAATTACATACATTATAACTAATGAAATATTTTGCATAAATTAAGAGAAATGAGTTGAAGATTGTTTGGTATGCATCATGGCACTTTCTTTATGTGATTGCTCTTGCTAACTCTAGAACCTGTCTATGCCTTTGATTTGTATTGTTATAACAAGTTCTAAACCAGTCAATGGTTCACTGCATTTCTAATAGTAAGAGAGACGAAGGTGTGTCCCTACTACAGAACAAATATCCGTATTAGAATAGAGGGTAGCACCCATTTGTGTGTGCACAGCAAGAGCTAGCAATGACCTTGATGCGGCAGTGCGTCAAAGTAACTGTACTGTGTTTACCTTACGGTTAGTGAAATTTCTGTTTTTGTAATCACGTGTATGCTATAGTCTGCAATTTTGTCGTGGATAGGATCAAAGAGCCAACATGGAAGACTGCTGCACTGAGCATGCTTCAGCAAGCTTATGGCAATGAGGTAATGGGTTGTATGCAATGTTTCAAGCGACACTGACTCTTCAAAAGTAGAAGAATATCTGCAGCTCGGTCAAGAGCGTGTTCGTCCCTTTGTTTTGACATCTGTGGTATTGTGCATTGAGAATTCGTTCCCCAGGGTCGGTCAAGAGTTCTGCTGCCATGTTTTGAAACATTTGAGGGAAGACATTCGACAAAAGCAACCAGATCTGTGGAGCACAAAGAATTAGATTTTCCACCAAGCTCTCCTCACTCATGAGTTTCTCACCAACATCAACATGGCATCGTTTCCGCACCCATCCTATTCTCCAGATTTGGCATCTGCAGACTTCCATTTCTTTGCTCCAAGATGAAAATGCAGCTCAAAGGTTGCTGTTTTAACACCGTTGTCAAGATCCGGACCAAATCACAGTCGGTCCTCGATTTGCTTATTATGGAAGACGACTTCCAGGCCAGATGCCCAAAGTGGCAGGAATGCTGGAACCAAATAAGTACCAGTTACGCACTGGTGGCCATATATATATGTCTATATATGTTTGTCTGTTTGTGTTTGTTCCCCTACCATTGCTTGATAATCAATGTTGGTGTGTTTACATCCCCATAAATTAGCAGTTCAGTAAAAGAGACCGATAGAATAAGTACTAGGCTTACAAAGAATAGGTCCTAGGGTCAATTTGTTCAAGTAAAGGTGGTGCTCCAGCATGGCCACAATCAAATGCCTGAAACAAGTAAAAGAGTATATATTGGAAGGAGATGAAAACCATTGCAGCCACAGCTAATGAGAATGCTATATGTATTTCTGCTTCATTGAGCCTCATCAATAGTGTGTACTCAAAGTCAATTATATGTTTAGATGAGATTTGTCACATTCAATATACATGAAACATTGAATAAAACATTCACTGGTATTGTGAATGACCAACTGAATAATATCCGTATACGTAACAGAAGCCATATTAAATAAAAATAGCTATCTGTGTATCATATTTAATGTAAATGCATCATTGAAAGGCAAATTTACTGAAATATTCGTTTATGAATGGCTTGTCTTAAAAAGCATAATATATATGAAAAGGAAGGTGGTGAGCTGGCAGAAACGTTAGCACGCTGGGCAAAATGCTTAGCATTATTTCGTCTGCCATTACGCTCTGAGTTCAAATTCCGCCGAGGTCGACGCTGCCTTTCATCCTTTCGGGGTCGATAAATTAAGTACCAGTTACGCACTGGGGTCGATGTAATCGACTTAATCCCTTTGTCTGTCCTTGTTTGTCCCCTCTATTTGGGCAATAAAGACAAATATATATGAAAAGGAGATGAAAATCATCTCAACAGTAGCTAGCAAGAATGTAAGACGCATTTTATCCTAATTGAGCGGGTATTCGCAATACCAATAAATATATTACTGACTACTTCCTGTATATCAGAGGTAACAAAAAATTTCTTCTAGGTATGTTACTAATGGTTGTCAATACACATTATTAATAAGGCCCAATTAGGCCCAAAAATATAATAGATTCTTGCTAACCACTGTTGGGATGGTCTTTTTTTGTCCCCACCTCTGCTGTATATTGTGTCTTTAAACACTGCAGATCTATAATAGATGTTTTGTCTGAGTGAACACAGCAGTAACTTCACCTTTCAACAATCTATTTACATTGGGTATGATCCATAGATAGCTTATTACATCATTTTACTTTTATCATTTGCTTGTTTCAGTCATTAAACTAAGGTCATGCAGGGGCACCACCTTGGAGAATTCTATTCAAATGGATAGACTCCAGTTGCTATGCTATCTTTTATTAAGCAAGTACTTATTCTATTGGTCTCTCTTGCCAAACCGCTAAGTTATGGACACATAAACACACAATCACCAGTTGTCAAGCAATGGCAGGGAACAAACACACACACGCACATACATATATACAACAGGCTTCTTTCAGTCTCCATCAATCATATCCATTCACATGAATTTGGTTGGCCTTAGGCTGTAGTAGAAGACATTTGCCCAAGGTGTCACACAGTGGGACTGAACCCAGAACCATTTGGTTGGGAAACAAACTTCTTACAACACCTACACCTGTGCCTGTATCATCATCATCATCATTTAACGTTTGTTTTCCATGCTGGCATGGGTTGGACGGTTTGACTGAGGGCTGGTGAGCCAGGAGGCTGCACCAGGCTCCAATCCAATCTGGCAATGTTTCTACAGCTGGATGCCCTTCCTAACGCCAACCACTCCAAGAATGTAGTGGGTGCTTTTTATGTGCCACCGGCATGGGACTAGTCAGGCAGTACTGGCATCGACCAATATATATATATATATATATATATATATATATATATATATATATGTATGCTTGTATGTATGTATTTATGTACTGCTGTAGCTGAGGTGGGGGACCATAGGGGCAGTCCACCTTGGGTGGCACTTTTAAAGGGGCACCACTTTTGGGTCTGCTGTAGGCAACGTGTTTTTTGGCAGGGTCCAAGGGCAGCAAACAGAAGGACTGCCCCGGGCGGCACACACTCTAGCTACACTAGTGTATGTATGTATGTTTATATGTAAGCATGCAGGCATTCTGTTTTCCTTGCTAATGCTGAATATGTGTTTGCACGTGTGTATTTATGATGGTGATACTGATGATACTACTACCACTACTACCACTAGTAGGAGTAGTAGTAGTAGTAGTAGTAGTAGTAGTAGAAGAAGAAGAGTCTGGCAGGGAATGGACTGAGTCATTTGAGTCTTAGATAGAACGACTCACAATATTTGTTCCTTCCCTTTGCTCTGTGTCCAGATCCCACCAAGATCCACTTTGTCTTTCATCATTTTGAGGTTAATAAAGAAATCTCGGTCCAGAGGGTCAGGTAAGATGTGTGATGCAATGACAATACTGGTGCCGAGATGTATCTGCCCCAAAGACAGCAGTCTTTCTCTTGGATTAACATCAATGGCACGGGTGGCATTGAGAGGGATAGCAACTAGTCTTCCTGAAAACACTTGTCCAGACCAGTGTATAGATGTATAGGTGTATGGTCAATAATGACCAGTGGGAAAGTGGCAAGCCGGCAGAATCCTTAGCGCATTGGCAAAAACGCTTCACAGCATTTTTTCAAATGTGTCAAGGCCGACAGGAAGTGGTGCAGCTTCCTAGGTCTAAACAACAGTAGTATTATTCCCTTCATGGGACTGTCAACATTATGTTGACAGCATACAAGTACTTCATCATATCACTACTGAATAAATCTCTGTGAGAGATTTAGAAATGTATTATTTCTTATTTCTTTATTACCCACAAGGGGCTAAACATAGAGGGGACAAACAAGGACAGACAAAGGGATTAAGTCAATTACATCGACCCCAGTGCATAACTGGTACTTAATTTATCGACCCTGAAAGGATGAAAGGCAAAGTCAGCGGAATTTGAACTCAGAACATAACGGCAGATGAAATACCGCTAAGCTCACCATGATGTAATATTTCTAAAAAGCATTGTTTCTGTCTTGCCATTCTGAGTTCAAATTCTGCTGAGGTCAGCTTTGCCTTTCATTCTTTCAGGGTCGGTAAAATAAGTACCAGTTAATCCTTGGAGGGTCAATGTAATTGACTTACTCACTCCCCTGAAATTACTGACCTTGTGCCAAAATTTGAAACCTATATTGTCCAGTGGAGGACCCCACAGAGTCTGGCTCCAAGTCAGCTCCAACCAAGTGGATCTACGACAAAGCATTCAGGCCATGACATCACATTTTTTTTTATAAATATAGACAACAATATAAAATGTGTATTTTATTACAGACAATGATAGTTTATGACTCATGAAAGATTTTTACTTGGTGTCCAGTGACCACATGGAAGCACCTCCATAGTGGTGCTTGTACAGTTATCGGTGTTGGCGCTGGTGATTTTTTTTTATCGATGAACCCCTTTGATTACTAATTTATTCTGGTGGACCCCCCATAGTCATTCGATATTTAAAAACTAGTTTTATCAAAGTTCTTATTTTGTTTTTCACACATTAACTTGCATAGGTCTTGCAATACATACCAAAACATACATCTAAAGCAAAATATTTTTTAAGAGCCCTTAAAATACAATTTACTCTTTTCTTATGTGGACCCAAAAAATCTTACATGGACCCTGGTTGAGAACCGTTGGTGTAGTTAGAGGTGAAAAAGGTGTTAGGTTGCTTATCTCTGCCTTATCAATCAAAATGAAATTCCTTAATATAAATATTTTATCATCACAAACAATTGACAATAAAGATCATGAGATCAAACACACACACACACACACACACACACACACACACACACACACACACACACACACACACATGTACATGCATACATACATACATAAACACATAGATATATATATATATAAACACGCATGCATATACACATATAAGTACATATACATACATAAACACACACATATATATATATATATATATATATATATATATATATATATATATATATATATATATATAGATGATGATATATATATTTATAAACATGCTTACATATACACATAAGTACACACACATACATACCTATACATATGTACACACATTCATATATGTACATATATAAACACACACACACACACACACACATAGATAACACAACAAACTAGTTCTCACATACAAACATTCATACAAAGATATGCTTAGAGTCACCCATTCAGGCATATTAATTAGAAAGTGTTCACACCTTCATACATAATTGTATATACATTCTCTCTCTCTCACGCTCAATCCCTCACTTTCTCTATCTCTATCTCTCTCTCTCTCTCTCTCTCTCTCTCTCTCTCTCTCTCTCTCTCTCTCTCTCTCTCTCTCTCTCTCTCTCTCTCTCTCTCTCTCTCTCTCTCAATCTCTCTCTCTCTCACACACACATATATACACCATAAGTATCATAGACAAGTGTCAGAAACGGAGGTTATATAATCACATCAAATAACTCTCCACAGCTTGGTGCTAATTACTTTCCTCATATACACCCTGCCAACTAACCGGGGCTATATATATATATATATATACACTCATCTCATATACACCTTACAACTTCCTGATTGACAGATTGTTATAAACTATCAGCCATGTCTAATACCCCAGGATCAAACATGTCACACACGTTTGTACGTATTTATTGATTATCTTTTACATGTGCTTTTCTTTTACTCACCTTGTTTTTATTCCATTACCTTCTACTTCATATACTACACCTGTCCACTTGCCAGTCCACATGCCCACCAGTACACTTGTCCACATGTCTCCATGTAAATTTATTCATGTGTCCATTTGTCATTTTTCTATCTCTATAGTGTCTATTTCTCTCAATGTCCAATATCCCAAAACCAGAGTCCATCTAATTGTTACTTTCACTGTTTGATGTTGTTGAAGTTGTTTTTTATACATGTACATTTATAATGGTTTGAATGACTTTGCCAGGTGGTGCTATTAAGTTAGACATGGCCTGGGTTAATACTGGCCAAAACCCATCAAAGTATTAAAGTATATAGATAGATAGTTTTAGGGAAAAGAACCAAAGTTCATGAACTCATCGATGAAAATCC
>NC_068984.1:140810402-140811136 GCF_001194135.2 Octopus bimaculoides | reverse complement strand
CTCACTCAAAAATCCTACGGGAGCCAGTCAGGTGGTACTGGCAACGGCCAAAAGCATATATATGTATAAATCATCATCATCATTATTGTTTAACGTCCGCTTTCCATGCTAGCATGGGTTGGACGATTTGACTGAGGACTGGTGAAACCAGATGGCAACACCAGGCTCCAATCTGATTTGGCAGAGTTTCTACAGGTGGATGCCCTTCCTAACGCCAACCACTCAGAGAGTGTAGTAGGTGCTTTTACGTGTCACCGGCACGAAGGCCAGTGAAGCGGTACTGGCAACGGCCACGCTCAAAATGGTGTATTTTATGTTCCACCTGCACAAGCGCCAGTCCAGGGGCACTGGCAACGATCTCGCTCGAAAATCCTTACACATGTCACAGGCACAAGTGCCAGAAAGGCGACACTAGGCACATATATATACACACACACACACAGACATTTTTTTTCTGTAGTTTCAGCTCAGAGATGTGGCCATGCTGGGGCACCACCATTTTACTATATTGTTATTACTGAGAGCCTTCTCTAATATGTGGCACTTGGTGAAGAATGGAGTTTGATGTAGCTCATTTGCACCTCCTGCCATGAGGTAGGCTCATCTGGGACTCTCGACAGGGACAGGTCCAGTTTTGATTTGAAAACACTTACATTGTGTAGGTCCCTCAGGCTCTTTGGGAGAATATTAAAAAGCTGTGGGCCTCTGAAACCCAAGCTGTTGCAGTAACTGGT
>NC_068984.1:140809195-140810122 GCF_001194135.2 Octopus bimaculoides | reverse complement strand
TGCGATGGCATTGATGGGATCTTTGGCACTGTGCAGTGTTGACTCATTCTGGCATTGGTGTAGCTTTCAGTGCCAAAATTTAGAACAATCCCTTCCAGGATCTTCCAAATGTATATTACTGCATACCTCTCCTGCCTTTGCTCCAGGGAGTAGAGTCTTAGCTGTTTCAGCCTTTCCCAGTAGCTGAGCAGTTGCAAAGAGACAATCTTCTTTGTGAAGTTTCGCTGGATTGCTTCAAGGTCCGCTGTTAATTTCACACTGGTGGGTGACCATAGCTGTGAGCAGTAATCCAGGTGGCTGAGGACGAATGTCCTCCAGAGGACAATCATGGTTTTCTTTTCTCTGGTTCTGAATGTTCTCAGGATCCATCCAGCCAGTCGTCTGCACTTTGTCGCCATCCTGGTGATGCGCACTTGGAAAGAGGTATCATCACTCATGTCGATACCCAGGTCCCTCACTGATTCAGGCTCTGGGATTGTAATTCCCTTGTGGACCAGTGTACCCTGTAAGTTTCATATTCAGTTTTGGACACTAGTAGCGCAGGGCTTGGGATTTTTCAGCATTAAACTGCATATTATTATCCTCAGCCCATCTGTAAATTGAGTCCAACTCCTGCCGCGGATGTGCAACATCACTGGGGTTCTGTATTTTCTGCGAGACTTTTGTAAGGTCTGCATAGCTAGCAAGGGTGGCTATCCGGCAGTTGAGGGCATATCTGAGAGGGCCACTATGAAAAACAGTAGTCCCAAGACAGTGCCCTATGGAACACCACTCACTATTTGTATTTTCATTGAGGTTGCTCCAATGGCCACCACTGCCTGACTTCTATCTTTCAGAAAGTCATGTAACAACTCTCCAATAGACAGAACTATGCAATATGCACCAAAACACCATAACTGCCAAGTCATATATATATATATATATATA
>NC_068984.1:140808082-140808691 GCF_001194135.2 Octopus bimaculoides | reverse complement strand
TATATATATATATATATATATATATATGTATACACACACACACACACACACACACACACACACACACACACACACATGTACATATGAATGAACAAAATGGAGAAGACATGGAAGAATGCCCTACCCAGGGCAATCAAAATAGCATTGTTCAGAAAATGTGTTGAGTCAGTGTATGGATCGAGTGCACAAGCACTTGAGAAAAAAAGTGGGTGGTACAATCACCAAAGTTCTTAGGGTTGAACAAAGCATAAACTGGCATCAATGAATTGCAAATAAACATTCATTGATCAACTCTTGGATGATACAAACCTCAATAAAGACACCGGCTATGGAAAAACGTGAAATGTAGCATGGGTAGAGGGTACTCTGACAAAAATGTTTGACTATGGCAGAAATATCACAAAAACTGTTACTCAGAGTTTCATGTTTCCATTCATCCGACGAACGGGAACGTGAAACTCTGAGTAACAGTTTTTGTGATATTTCTGCTGCTTTTAATTAAAGTATATTACTCTACCTCTGGTATTTGAGTACTCTTTTTTCACCTTGTTTTACATTTATGTAGTTACTCTGGTATATATATATATATATATATATATATATATATAT
>NC_068984.1:140804790-140807633 GCF_001194135.2 Octopus bimaculoides | reverse complement strand
TTGCAACCATTTTGTTATTGAACATTGATATGTTCGCATCTTTTTCCTTGGGATGTCTACTAGATCAGGACTTTAACCCACATGGATATATGCAGGATTGCACCTAAGGACTTACGCTCATGGATCTACACAGGTTTGCACTTAAGGACTCATGCTCTGGTTTCTATAACTTCAGAAAGTTAAACTATGAACTTTTATGCTTCTTTTTTCTTCTCCCTTTCCATCTCCTTATTCTTTTACTCCCTTCCTCTATGTCATCATCTCGTTAATATATACCATTCTCATTTTCCCTATTTGTCTCTGATGACTGAATATCCCATACTTGGGGATATCCCTGAAACAGTTGTAAGAGTTTGACTTTCTTCCAATAATAATATTGTATACAACTTGGGATGTTTGCCTTGCCTTAACCTTTGTTGTCCTCTTTAACAATTATATATCCGCTGCATCGGAAATCTGCAATGGCTCCATAACTAGCGTCTCGACTATAACCTTGGAGCCCTAGTAATCCGTTACAGCACTTACCTAGCGTACCTAATCGTTTAGATCACCTGTCAATTAAACCCCCATACTTTGTATATATATACATATATATCATCATCATCGTTTTCATCGTCATTGTTTTAACATCTGCTTTCCATGCTGGCATGGGTCAGACAGTTTGATTGACGGCTGACAAGCCGGAGGCTGCACCAGGCTCCAATCTGATCTGGAAGGTTTCTAGAGCTGGATGCCCTTCCTAACGCCAACCATTCTAAGAGTTTAGTGGGTGCATCTTATGTACCACTGGCACATGGGCCAGTCAGCTGGCACTGGCAATGACCACACTTGAACGGTGCTTTTTACATGCCACTGGCATGGGAGCCAGTCAGGTGGCACTGACAATGACCATGCTTGAATGATGCTTTTTACATGCCACCGGCACAGAAACAAGACGAGCGTCACTGGCAATGACCACGCCCAAATGGTGCTTTTTACGTGCCACCAGCATAGGACCAATCACGCGACACTGGTATCAACCACGCCCAAATGGTGCTTTTTACATGCCACCAGCACGGGAGCCAGTTAGGCGACACTGGCAATGACTATACTTGAATGGTGCTTTCTATATGCCACCTACACAGGTGCCATAAGATCATTGATTGGTTGTCACTTATTTTCCTGCTGGAGAGAACTACTTCTATCTCTAGCAGACGGTTGTCCACCACTGAGGATGAGCACAAATAGCTCAAAAATGGATAGTCTGTTGGTCCCATCATTGCTGGAATATGGTGGGGGTTCGTTCCCCAGCTTTCTATATATATATCGGGTGCAGATTACATCGGGAACCAGTTGGAGGAGGCATCCTCCCAGGAGTTAAAAATGGTAATAACGCCAGTTCCTATGGAACAGCCACGTTGAAGTGGTGATAAACATTACTTGTGTGTGTGTGTGTGTGTGTGTATGCATATATACATATATATGTGTGTGTATACGTGTGTATGTGTCCATGTATACATCTTGATAATATATCTATGTACTTATGCATGTATGTAAATATACATACATACTCACACGTGTGTGTGTGTGTATATATATATATATATATATATATATATATCATCATCATCATTTAATGTGTATTGTCCAAGCTGGCATGGGTTGGACGGTTTGACCAGAGCTGAAGAGCTGCACCGACTTCATTCTGATTTGGCATGGTTTCTACAGCTGGATGCCCTTCCTAGTGCCAACCACTTTACAGAGTGTGCTGGTTGTTTTAATGTGGCACCAGATGGGAGTGCTTTTACATGACACTGCAATGAGTGCTTCACACCAGCGGAACCTGTCTTAACACTTCTTGTGCAGGGTATGGGTTTTCTTGAACACAGCAAGGCAACAGGCATCTCGATCCTTTGTCAGTTTGCCTGAAAGTTTCAGCATCTTGAGGTTGTTCTTCAGTACCTCATCCCATATCTTTCCAAGTCTCTCACTTACACATGTTCCATTTACTTTGAGAGATTGTCACTTCTTTATAGAACTGTTGGCACCCCTCCACATCACAAACCAAACTTGTCTCTTGCACACAGCAACTAATTCTTCTTATGCCTACCTTTTCTCTCAGAACATTGGCGTTCTGTTGAACATGTGCACTTACATTACGCATCCAGTGGAGCAGACTAGGTTCATTTCATTGCAACCTTCACGTGTCCTCTGCATTCAGGGCCCACGTTGCTCTATTATGTAGAATCACTGTCCATATACATGCATCATACAATCTTCCTTTCACTCAGAGAGAGAAACCTTTTGTGGCCAACAGAGATAACAGCTGTCTGAATTTATATATGTCATCACCATCGTCTAATGCCCGCTTTCCATGCTAGCATGGGTTGGACGATTTGACTGAGGACTGGCGAACCAGATGGCTTGTCTTGGGGAAATTTCAAATTGTCGTCGTCGTTGTCGTCGTCATCGTTGTTATTGTTCAGGTCACTACGCCATATGCCCATGGGCATATGGCATAGTGGTTAAGAGCGCGAGCTATTATCCCCAAGATTCCAAGTTCAATTCCAAGCAGTGACCTGAACAACAACAACAATAATAATAATAATAATAACATCAAAAAATACCTTAGGAATGAGAACCCAGATTCGAAATTTCCCCAAGACACCTGATGCCTGATGAAGGCTGGAGGGTATCAGTCAAAACGTGTTAACAACAAACAAGATGAGGACAAATATCTGTCAAATGTAAATAATGTAAATAATTCCTCATCTCTTAAATCTAGAACTGTAATACCATATTCTTTTTGGAGAAAAACGCATGAGTGAGGAGAGCTTAATGACTGCATTGTTGTCATGAAGGAA
>NC_068984.1:140803130-140804670 GCF_001194135.2 Octopus bimaculoides | reverse complement strand
CACGCCTCAAATGCTTCTAAATGCTTCTGATGATCCTTGTGCAGAAGCTGATGAATTTTTTCCACATTTCCTGTACTTGTGACAGGTCTTCCAGATCATTCATTGTCATCCAGGGATATTCCACTCGACCCATTGCCTCATCACCATAAGTTTGCTGAAGCATGCTCAATGTCTCTGTAGCAGACTTCCTAAGTTTAACGCAAAATTTCAAGTTGGCTCTTTGTTCTTGTCCATGATAAAATCACAGACTACAGCATACACGTGACCACAAAACACAAATTTCACAACTTGCAAAGTATACTCAGTGAAGTCACTCGGTACATTGCCTCATGAAGGTCACTACAAGTTCTCACTGTGCACACAGTTGTGTGCTGCTATATGTTGGCAGCCACAGAACTAGTTCGGGAAGTTTTTGATACCACCTTGTACATATAAATATGTATGTATGTATGTATGTAATGTAATGTAATGTAATAATAATATTAGGGAATAAAAAATTATTCCAACCTTGCAGGTAAAATTCAGTATATTAGACCGAATTTCGTAATATATAATATATATATATATACATATATATATAACTAATTTAGAGATGAACCACCACTCTACAACTCAGTCAACGAAGAACCCATCCAAAACCATGCTGTGAGACATATATCATATAAATACTGATCTAAGATTTTAATCTAAAATTTTAATAATATATAATATATCATACAAAGAAACATTCATCATAAAAATATTGATTTAAAAATCAAATCCAGTATAAGTAGAACACTAAAAATTAATATAATAATATAATGTATAAAAGTATAAAATTATAAAAGTCAGTACCCTGCTTTTCTCCGTCAAAGACTTATATACCCCCAACATTAGACTATTTACCGTTGTCAATGCACGGTGATTGCTTATAAGATTTAAGCTTATAAAATATTATTAATATATATACATTATACAAAAATTATAGATATTATTACAATGCAATAGCATCATTTTCCAGCAATAATGTCGTACAGTTATCGACTGCTATTTCCAGCAAACATTGGTGCATTGTTGTGCCTCTATTTCCTATTTGTAATTCTACCTTTATGGTGCTTCATTTAGCTGGAAAATTATACTATTGTATTGCAATGATATTTATAATTTTTATATAAAACCTTTCCGTTGATCTCAGTCTTGTTTATGGCTAGGCATATCAGTCGAATATACGAGCATTGATGTAGCGGATATTTTAAATATCCTAGTTGAAGAAGACTAACTAAATTTCTGATAAGTATATTCTGGAAAATCTGAAACTCGATTACTAGGTTATCAATTCTAGATTATCCATTTATCTGGCGCTCCCACTGGAAGTAAGACAATAATTTTTTATGTTTGCCGCCCACACACATCTTTGCCTCTATACATTCAGTGAAGCTTTACATAGCGTCATATGGTTATCAACTGCTATTTCCAGCAAACATTGGTGCCTTGTTGTGCCACTATTTCCTATTTATATACATTTTATATAAATATATACATATATATATATATATATATA
>NC_068984.1:140799526-140802250 GCF_001194135.2 Octopus bimaculoides | reverse complement strand
GTTACTCGTAAGTGGGCTGGCTACATTCCTGGCAGAGGCCTTGGATTTTGGTCTCACTTGGCTTGCCGGGTCTTCTCACGCACAGCATATTTCCAAAGGTCTCGGTCACAAGTCATTGCCTCGGTGAGGCCTAATGTTCGGAAGTCGTGCTTCCCCACCTCATCTCAGATCTTCCTAGGCCTGCCTCTTCCACGGGTTCCATTGTGATAAAAACAAACAAACAAGATGAGGACACCTATCCGTCCATTGTAAATTATGGAAAAGTAACAGGGATGAGGTGTCTGAGTGGACCCTCAAAGATACAAGATGAGTAGAAATGAATAGTGACAGAAAAACTGAGTGTGGGTGGGTAGAGGTTGCAACAGTGTAAAGGGGTTAGAGTGAAAGATGGTAAAATGGGTGATGGGGTGAATTTAATGAATGAAGAGCAGTTGCTGAAGGATGTCAAGCAAGAGAGGTAGGAAGGGGTAGGGAACAACTGTAGAAAAATGTTGAAGAGCGGATGTAGTGACTGATGGACAAGGGATGGGCGTAACCAATGACGATGGGGGTCCTTGATGACTCCCCCATCATCATTGGTTTGGTAGGTTGAAAAGTGTGGAAGGGGAGAGACAGGCAGGCAGAGTGCATGGAGAGAGATTGATCAATGTATGATTGATGAGAATGGGAGACAATTTGGTAGGTCAGTGGGGTGATCAATGTAAAATATGGGCTGAGAGGATAGGATTAAGGACAAGCAATGGTTATCAAGTGAAATGGTTACTGGTAGTGAGAAAGATTAATGGTATCAATGAAAAGCTACAGTTAAAGAGGTAATGGACGGTGGGGGTACCTTGAAGAGATAATTCAGAGAAGGACCCTGTTGTGCGCACACACACACACACACACACACAGTGCTTCCAGAACTTAGTTTCATTAAGTTGAGCAGGGCTTCTCAAGATTCATATGTCACCACTCATCCTGATCTTTTGTCATCTCCTCCAAGAGGTTCAAAGTCCTAAACCAGTCCTAAATTCTACTTCATATTCAAGGCTCTGATAAAGCTATAAAACTCTGTGTGTCTATCGATATAGATATATATATACATACATATATATGTATACACACACACATATACACATATATGCATATATATATTTATATATATCTGTATTTATATCTATTTATATATTTACACACACACACACACACATATATATAGACATATATATATATACCGGAGTAAGCACATGAAATGCGCAACAAGGAGGAAAAAAGAGTACTCAAATACCAGAGGTAGAGTAATATGCTTTATTTAAAAGCAGCAGAAATATAACTAAAAACATATGAAGTTAATATTTCTAGCATGTGGGAGAAGGGTTTATTTATCCTGATCCCTATATATACACATATATATATTAACAAAGTAACTGGTTGTAAAATCTCAAAAAGAGAAGAGAGTAGTAACTATGCTAACAAGTAAAGTTAATCGCCACATCAATGTGGTTGTTCCTTATTACAACTAGTTTAACTCCAGTGGATCACATATCCATTAAAGAAGCACAATCTAAACATTAGAGGATTAATGAATTTACAGGAGTTTAATCATATGTCTGGTCATAGAGTGACCAATGGTTTTACATCCATAAAGAACTTAGCTTTTTAGACTCCAATGGCTGCAGGTATATACTTTTCTACTCTAAGCACAAGGCCTGAAATTTTTGGGGAGGGGATCAGTCGATTAGATCGACCCCAGTACATAATTGTTACTTAATTTATCGACCCCGAAAGGATGAAAGGCAAAGTCGACCTCGGCAGAATTTGAACTCAGAATGTAACAGCAGACGAAATACTGCTAAGCATTTCGCCCGGCATGCTAACGTTTCTTATTTTTTTATTGCCCACAAAGGGCTAAACATAGAGGGGAAAAACAAGGACAGACAAAGGGATTAAGTCGATTACATCGAACCCCAGTGCATAACTGGTACTTAATTTATCGACCCTGAAAGGATGAAAGGCAAAGTCGACCTCGGCGGAATTTGAACTCAGAATGTAAAGACGGATAAAATACCGCTAAGCATTTCGCCCGGCGTGCTAACGATTCTGCCAGTTCTGAATGTGATGAGTTGTACATTAGAGCTAAGCACTTTATAGATGCGAAACCATTGGTCACTCTATGACTGGACATATATTTATCTGCATGTATGTAATGTATATATATATATATATATATATACATCATCCATGCCAGCATGGAAGGCAGACGTTAAACAATGATGATGATATGTGTGTGTGTGTGTGTGTGTGTGTGTGTGTGTGTGTGTGTGCATGTGTGTATACACAGACACACAAAACATACAAAACAAATAATCAAGATGTCCATAGTGAACAGACATGTTTCGTTTACTTAAAGATTAAACAGGAATTCATAATCAGTAAATATACAATCATAACAATAATATTATCTTAGTTACTAAACATGTAAACTATTTAATCTTACCTGTAGTTACTGATTAAATGCAAAGGAATTATTTAATGATGGTGGTGGTGGTGGTGGCGGCGGCGGCACAGAGTGTTCAGGTGAAGTGACTCTTGTCATGACTTAGGTATGCTCTGTAAAATGATAACAATTGTAGTCTATACACACATATACATGTCTCTACTACCACACACACGGGTTTGTGTGTGCGTAAATATATCGGCGTATACCTGTGTCTATGTGCACGAGTGTATATGTATGTATAT
>NC_068984.1:140797258-140797945 GCF_001194135.2 Octopus bimaculoides | reverse complement strand
GGAGTTGTGTTGGTCTTCGAGATCTGCCAAACCACTGGCTTGATTGAAACGTAAGTAAATGACTATTGCCTAACATACAAAATGACTCACTACATAACCTCAACCTCCACAATGACTCATTACATAACCTCCATGTAATAAAACAATGGCTAACTAGTCCAACAGTATTGCTTTTTCTTGTATTTGTTGCTCCATTCTCCATATAATTATAAACTACGGTTTAAGAAATAAATTACCTGCCTCTGGATGCCCTCTTCCCAAGACGGTACTCATACAGGTGATCCCCAGGAGTGCCTCCGGATTTAAACATCCCCTGGTTGCTTGGATGCTTCAGACTACCCCTGAAGGATCGAGGCAAGCCTATCACTTACCTATATATATATATATATATATATATATATATAAGTGGAAAAATCTTTTATGTTTCAAGCCTACGCTCTTCAACAGAAAGGAACATGAGGAAATAAACAAAGAGAGACTGACAGAATCGACACCAAGTTTTCAAAAAATAAGTACTGGGGGTAGTTTAATCAGCTGAACCCCACAAGGTGGTTCCCTCGTATGGTTTCAATCACTGAAACAAGTAAAATGTGTATGTGTGTGTGTGTGTATCATCATCATCATCATCATCGTTTAACGTCCGCTTTCCATGCTAGCATGGGTTGGACGATTTGATATATATATATT
>NC_068984.1:140791301-140796806 GCF_001194135.2 Octopus bimaculoides | reverse complement strand
AAACAAGTAAAATGTGTATGTGTGTGTGTGTGTATCATCATCATCATCATCATCGTTTAACGTCCGCTTTCCATGCTAGCATGGGTTGGACGATTTGATATATATATATTATATATATTTGATATATATATATAATAATGCATCCTTTCATGTGCATGTTGCTAAATTGGCAATGAAATGCAGGAGTCAGTCCAGCGGCACTGGCAACGACCTTGCTCGAATGTTTTGTTCACATGCCACCGACACAAGTGCCAGTAAGGTGACGCTGGTAATATTTGTATGTGAGTATGAATGTGTGTATGCATGTATGCACGTATGTGTGTATATATACATGCATGCATGCATGTATGTATGTATGCATGCATGTATGTATGTATCTAGAGAGAGAGAGGGGGTGGGTAGTTACATTCATACACTTATACACACAAAATTGTCCTACCACACAATTTTACAGTGCAAATATCAATACTACTACGTATATTCACTCTCAGGAATGTAGGCAGTGATTTTAATATACAATACACTTTATTGAACATAGATGACAGAGTGAGTTTCCTTGTGGTGCGAAAGTGTATGAGTACCGTTTCGTGTTCGTTGTTTTGTAATAACTTGTTTTACTTTCCCCAAATACCATGGGCCCTACGTTCTTCCTACAACAAGTAGCTGATATGGTGGGCTGACGAAATCAACTTCGACATATTTCTGCTACTAAATATGTTATCCAATCCACTAGTTTGATATTCAAAGTCGACCAAGATAAGATTTGAACTTGGAACGTAGACAAAATTCTTTTATGGGAGATAACTACAGTTGTAATTATCTCCCTTGGTTTTACATTTGTTATCAGGCACTGAAGCTGGGAAACAAATAGCACTTAACGCCATTCAAGAAAATGGCCCCCGATATGTAGGAAAGATGGAGATAGAAATTTCATACTGTGTACTCAATGCAAGTTATGGACACAAGAGGTGCAGTGGAATCACGGGAAGGTTGAGAAAAAGAAAAGTTCTTATGCGTCAGAGGAACAGGAAAAATAAACACTAAGAACACGCGGGAAATAGATTTTTTTGGAATAGCCAGCAGGTTTCCTTGAGAGAGTAAACAGTTTGTTATCTAGGTGACCTGATTAGCTGTGGGAGGAAATGTTCTGAAAATATAGTGGTTAGAATAAACATAGAATGGAGAAAGTTCAGAGAGGTATTACCTCTCCCTCTCTCCCTCTTCAAGCAAAAGGCAAATTGTCTGATGATTGTGCACAAACAATAATGCTATATGGTAGTGAGATGCAGGCCCTGAATGCAGAGGGTATTTAAATACTAGAAAGAAATGAATCTAGTATGCTTCATTGGATGTACAACAAAGTGCTAATGTATAAGATGAATCAGATGTATTGTGCCAAGGAGAAGTCTGTGCTGGTGTGGTCATGTGATGTATATGTATGAATACAGCTGTATGCAGAAATGTCAATCATTTAAAGTGGTTGGAACTTAAGAAACAGAAAGACCCAATAAGATATGGAATGAAGAACTGGAGGCTGATCTCAAGATGTTGAACCTAACATGAATCAAAGGTTCTAAAAACATTATATTTAGGCCTGTATACTCACTCGGCCAAATCTATCACTGTCAAGACTTCCCTATTTCTCATCTTCCTAACAGCTATCCCTCCAGCGCTCTTTTAATTACAACATTATTCAGCTGCTGTAATATTATAAGAGCAAAATTTGAACACATTCCGTCCTCTTTGTGTCGCCTCTTCTCCTCCCACTGGAACCACTTCCTTAAAAAAAACCCATCCTTCATTCTCCACCCATCACCTCCTTTCTCTGCCTCTAGTTATCTTTCCCTTTCCTCCAAGCGACATGTTAGGACTACCATACCTCATCTTTAACACTCTCTTGTATCTGCTATCAATCTTAACACCCTCTCATATCCACCTTTGGCAGCCCCTCAACAACCACCACCACCACCACATTTGTTCACCTGTCTCCCTGTTCCCCACCTCCAGTCATTCCAGTCACCCCTATGTTCCTCTTACCTCCATCTCTGTCCCTGTACACCTTCCACTTCTCCTCCCACCCTCCCTGCATGTCATCTCTCTATTTTCTGATCTACCAACAGGTTTATTAATGCTGCTGCTTTTCACACTTCCTATATTTCCACTACTCCTTCCTGAACCATTCCTATTTCCCCTGCACCTCCTCCCACCTTCCCCTTACTAATATTATCCTTCAATCACATCTCCACTCTTCTTCACCATTCTCTACATTCACCTCTTCCCCCATTTCTCACCGTCTGCCAGTCTTTTCTCACACTCTTATGAAGCGACCCAGCCTCTCTCTTTACCCTCTCATCTGCTGTCCTTATTCTTTCATTATTCCTTCCTTATTTCTTGTACTTCAGTTTGTGTGGATGGATGGATGGATGGATGAAGTGAGGAAAGCTTTGGTGGTGAGAGGTGTTGGAGTGAGAGAGGCAAGAAAGTTTATAAATGATAGGAAAGCTTGGAGAGTGTTTCTGGACGGATGAGTGGATTTGATGTTGCTCAAATGTGTATGGAACCAGCATGATGCAGTGGGGATAAACTAGCATATGCCGTTGGGCCCTGCTGCTGATATTGGGGGTTGCA
Organism: Octopus bimaculoides; assembly: GCF_001194135.2. Classification (NCBI taxonomy): domain Eukaryota; kingdom Metazoa; phylum Mollusca; class Cephalopoda; order Octopoda; family Octopodidae; genus Octopus; species Octopus bimaculoides. The sequence goes on along the minus strand of NC_068984.1, from coordinate 140,794,178 downwards.
TTCTATGCCTTGACCCAAGCATAGAATGAGGCTCACCTCTTTGAGCTGGGAAATGAATGGAATGCCTGATGTGTGTCTTGTTGTGGCTACACACCCCTAAAACATGGGGAACAGGCCTGGGTGTGTATATAAATATATATATAAGGAGAATTCACAAAAAAACAACAGATCAAGACAGGTGGTGTAAAAAACAAATAGATGTATTAGTATAACGCTCAGGAAATGAAAAAGTCTTTAACGTTTCGAGCCTATGCTCTTCCACAGAAAGGAACACAGACAGAAACAAGGAGAGAAAAAAAAAATGTGTGTAGTGGTTAAGGATTCGAGCGAGGTTGTTTGCCAGTGCCCCTGGATTGGCTCCTGTGCAGGTGGCATGTAAAAAAACACCATTTGAGTGTGGCCGTTGCCAGTACCGCTTGACTGGACCTCGTGCAGGTGGCATGTAAAAGCACCCACTACACTCTCGGAGTGGTTGGCGTTAGGAAGGGCATCCAGCTGTAGAAACTCTGCCAGATCAGATTGGAGCCTGGTGCAGCCGTCTGGTTTGCCAATCCTCAGTTAAATCATCCAAACCATACCTGCATGGAAAGCGGACGTTAAACGATGATGATGATGATGTACCTTGAGAGTTCACTCTGATACATCATTACCACCACCTTTGTCTTCCTTCTAGCTACTCCCACACTTATACAATGCAGGGTAGCTATGTATCGCTTCTATAGCAAGACCCCTGTGCTTGCCTCTCTGCCATACTTTAGTATGTCTGTTATAAGGAATATTCTAAAAGAATATGTAACTGATCTTATATTGAGTGCTCTATTATTTTGAGCAAATAAATATATATATGTGTGTTTTTATATTATTAATAAATTCATAAACTTATCAATAATATTCTCAGGAAATCAATATTTAATATTTCGAAAGATATATATCCAATATGACATGGTAATATAATAAATTTAAAATTTAAAATATACGAAATATAAATATAAATATGTATAAAAATATGAATGTAGATAAAGATACATGTGAATATAAATGCGTATAAAAATTTATGCATAATTAAGCATGAATATTATAAAGTCTAAAATATAAAAAAACCTAAAATTTGAAAAATTAAACATCTGACGATCGTTTCGTGGATATTAATGTAATCACAATGTGATCAAAAGATCAGTATACTATCAGTAATTCCGCTCTTTATTATTTTTAATTTATAGATGTTTAATTTTTTAAATTTTAGGTTTTTTTATATTTTAGACTTTATAATATTCATGCTTAATTATGCATAAATTTTTATACGCATTTATATTCACATGTATCTTTATCTACATTCATATTTTTATACATATTTATATTTATATTTCGTATATTTTAAATTTTAAATTTATTATATTACCATGTCATATTGGATATATATCTTTCGAAATATTAAATATTGATTTCCTGAGAATATTATTGATAAGTTTATGAATTTATTAATAATATAAAAACACATATATATACATACTTTAGTATGTGTGAAGACAATCCATCTGAGCATGAGGATGCAGAAATAACCTTGGCTGGTGTCAAGGCATGTAGTAAAACCATCCTTCCAGGAGTGGGGCACTCCGATACATACATACATACATACATACATACATACATACATACATACATATATACATACATACATACATACACACATACATTCTCATACTTACATACACATACAATGCGATCAATAAATTAATAATTCCCTTTCCTCATTATAAATGTAATTTTAATTAATGAAAGTGTCTTGCACTATGTAAACTATGTTAAAACAACCCTTGCCATATATATATATATATATAAACAGTATATATATATATACATATATGTATATATACTGTTTATCTCTTCTGACACCATTTACAGGCTGATTATACATTCAATATCTACTGATGATATGTTTATAGATGAATAAATTGAATTAATTTATTCATTTATTTAATTACCTAAAAATAGATTTTATTCATTTATCTAAACTAACACTGACCCATATACAAAAGTAAGCTATATTTTCATATTTCTATGTATTCAAGTTAATTTGTCAGCTGTTTAAAATATGACAACAATTTAACCTTGCAATTTCATTAAACTTCAGTCACACAGTTTTAGTTTCTCTTAACAAAGTATGAATTTTTATTATAAATTTCTTTTCTTTTTTTTTGTGTGAGTAAGAGACAAAATGCTGTGACATTCATGACTTTACCATCATTTTTAATCTCTCAGGGTAATCTCACATTGTCAGCATAGCACATGGCAAAACCTGCAATACAAAGTCTTGCTTTTGTCTTTCGATCCAGAAATTATACTGAACCTAATTGTGACTAACCCTCTACAAAGCTCTGGTGAAACCCACAGTGGAATATGACTCCCATATCTGGGACAGTGTCTCTGTTATACAGACATACACCTAAGTCCCACAATGGTGTACTGTTCCCATTTCTGTGACAGTGTCACTGTTATACAGTGCCCATGGCTTTTGAAAACATTTTTTCACACTCAGATTCGCCAATACATGGATAGCTTGCTTACCAACCACATGGTTCCAGGTTCAGTCCCACTGCGTGGTACCTTGGGTAAGGCTTAGGTCAGCCCAAGGCATATAGCCTCGGGCTGACCTAAGCCTTGTGAGTGGATTTGGTAGACAGAAACTGAAAGAAGCCTGTCGTATATATATATATATATATATATATATATATATATATATATATATATATTTCTTTATTGCCCATAGGGGGCTAAACACAGAGGGGACAAAGAAAGGGATTAAGTCAATTACATCAACCCCAGTGCATAACTGGTACTTATTTAATCGACCCTGAAAGGATGAAAGGCAAAGTCGAC
>NC_068984.1:140788363-140791291 GCF_001194135.2 Octopus bimaculoides | reverse complement strand
ACCCTGAAAGGATGAAAGGCAAAGTCGACCTCGGTGGAATTTGAACTCAGAACATAACGGCAGACGAAATACCATTAAGCATTTCACCCGGCATGCTAACAATTCTGCCAGCTCACCATATATATGTATATATATCTATGTATATGTTTGTGTGTCTGTGTTTGTCCCCCACCATCGCTTGATGACCGATGTTGGTGTGTTTACATCCCTGTAACTTAGCGGTTCGGCAAAAAGAGCCTGATAGAATAAGTACTAGGCTTACAAAGAATAAGTCCTGTGATCGATTTGCTCGACTAAAGGTGGTGCTCCAGCATGGCCACAGTCAAATGACTGAAACAAGTAAAAGAGTAATGAATAAAAGACTCCATCGATTATTAGCTGTCGAGACACAACATCCTTTGCAACTTCCCTGCTTCCTGGAATTCTTCAACAGTAGATCTGATCTCCTCCATCTACTTTCTCTTTTTTAAACAACTCGTTCACTGTTCACTTCCTGGCATTATTCTATGTGCTGTTCGTACGCTTTGACTTACTTTTTCTGATGAGTTGTAATGCACCTGAACAACACTGTATGCAATAAATGCATTATTATTATCATTATTATTATTATTATTATTATTGTTATTTTGGTTTGACTCAGGTTCGGTTTTACTCCTGGTAGGCTTTATGTGGGTAGCAAGTTACTACCTGTAGCCTTAGGTGTCCACAAACTTTCAATAGTCTTTCAAGCGCTAAGAACCATCCTGATAATTTTTCCTCTCCCTAAGACACAAACTTTCTGTAGAAGCTCTACAGGTCATTCCATTCCAATCTCCTTCAACCATTTGTCTACACCTTTGCTTACAGTTCCCAATGCACCAATTATTATAGATACAACATTTACAGTTTCCATACTGCAAATTCTTACAATTTCAAATCTTCAGGGATTGTCAGTTAGTTGTTTTACTTCCTCTTTCTTTACAATCTCGAAATCAAAAGAACTCTTTCTTTCAGGCAAGTTTCTGCTGTATTACCTGCTATGCCTCCATGTTGCTGGGTTGTGTGCAGCATTGTATGTTCTTTTTTGTTGTTGTTGGGGGAGTGAGTACAAACTATTCCCAGTATTGTATTGTGTAAACTTGTTTCGGTGTGGGACCTGGTTGCAGTCTTTTGTTGTATTTTTGTTTGTATTGTATGTTGTGTGTGTAAAGCAAGTTGTGTTCTTCTGTTGAGTACTTGGCCTGTAGAGTACATGTTGTAGCAGTTGTTTTTTTTATTGGATATTTACTATAAATGATGTCTTGTGTTTGTGGATTGTTTTGTTTGGGTTGTATTATTGAATTGACAGCATCTTGCATAGGATAGAGGCTTTGCTTAGCAGGGCTATTTTTTTGGATAGTGTGTAGTGTTGAGGGTCCAGGTATAATTTCTACGTTTTTGTGGGCACTGCGGTTGTTGCACACATATTTTAGACCACAGATTTACTGCTTCCTTCCTTTCTTTTTCTCTGCTTTTCAATCTCTGCAAAAATAGCCTCTTTCTCCTTAGAACTTGGGTCTTCCTAATTCATGTCTCCTACACCATTCTAGGATGGCAGAATATAATTTAATGGAATCTGATTATTTACAATAGGCCAGATCACCACATAGAGCAATGGTTCTCAGCCAAACAGATAATTCATAGCCTGTTTGTTGGGTAACTTCAACTGAGGAGACACACAATGAGGTCAAAACACTGGTTCAGGCAAGTCCCTTTAGACTAGATTCACATGTATTATGAACATATGTCACCTAAAGGGTGATGGAAAACAACAGTGATCAGATATTCATATTTGAACCTGCCAGAATGTATTAAGAATGGATAAATTTAGTATTCTTTGGATTTTCACAATTCTGCATCACCCCATGAAAAGAAATTACTTCAAATGGAATCGAAAATTTTAAACCAAGTCAACTAATTAGGCATTAGTGTTTTCTACAACACACTGATCAATTTTAATGCATTGATTTATAGGTTTCTTTGCATCAAATATGTTAACACACAGTTGACTATCATTTTTAAATGGAAATAGCCTCCCTGAGTTGTAGATTCTCTAAAGAATTCTATTTATCTTTGCCAGCTAATGTACTTGATAACTATAGTGAAGGTAATGGCTTTGCTGATGAGATCAGAATAAAACCAAAACATATTCAGAGTTATCTCTAATATATGCCTGGAAAATTAGAAATAATATTAGTCACTGACTAAAATTGTTTGTTACATTTTGTTTTTTTATCTTTTGCCACATACTTAATTTCAGTTTAGATTATTAATGCTTCATGCCTTTAAACATGTTAATACTAACTTATTTATCTGTGTATCTCATGACTTATTTATTTTTAGTTAACCTTTTAATACATTACGCATTAATAAATTAACACTAACTTACCTCTCAGTCCATCTATTTAGCTATTTATCTGGCTTGCAGCATACTTATTTCTAGTTAATTGTTTAAGTATCACACAGGCATGTAGGCAAGTTAACCACTGAAACAGCAACAGTTGCTTGTGTGAGAAGAGGATGGAGCTGTGATGCTTGGGATAGGGCTAGCTGGATGCAACCCGGGGCTTAATCAAAACTCAGCTTAAGTCATCTGAGTAAAGGTGACTAATTGTAGAAATATTCAAAACAATGAGATATCATCATCATTATCATCATCATCATCGTTTAACGTCCGCTTTCCATGCTAGCATGAGTTGGACGATTTGACTGAGGACTGGTGAAACCGGATGGCAACACCGGGCTCCAATCTAATTTGGCAGAGTTTCTACAGCTGGATGCCCTTCCCAACGCCAACCACTCAGAGAGTGTAGTGGGTGCTTTTACGTGTCACCTGCACGAAAACGGCCACGCTCGAAATGGTGTCTTTTATGTGCCACCCGCACAAGAGCCAGTCCAAGGGCCCTGGCA
>NC_068984.1:140776073-140786325 GCF_001194135.2 Octopus bimaculoides | reverse complement strand
CACCAGTGTTACTTGGTATCATTGTTTTGAATATTTTTACAATTAGTTAGTCACCATCACTGACTGTGTGGTAAGTAGCTTGCTTACGAACCACATGGTTCCGGGTTCAGTCCCACTGCGTGACACCTTGGGCAAGTGTCTTCTACTATAGCCTCGGGCCGACCAAAAAGTTGTGAGTGGATTTGGTAGATGGAAACTGAAAGAAGCCTGTCGTATATATGTATATGTTTGTGTGTCTGTGTTTGTCCCCACCCAACCGATGCTGGTAAGTTTCCACCCCTATAATTTAGCGGTTCAGCAAAAGAGACCAATAGAATAAGTACAAGGCTTACAAAGAATAAGTCCTGGGATTGATTTGCTTGACTAAAGGCGGTGCTCCAGCATGGCTGCAGTCAAATGATTGACACAAATAAAAGAGTGACAAAGTAATAAATTGGTTCCACTTCTAAAATACACCAAATATTTTGGATAATTTTTGCCGCCTGACTGACTCCCGTGCCGGTGGCACATAAAAAGCACTATCCGAATGTGACTGATGCTAGTACCACCTTGACTGGCCCCTATGCCAGCGGCACATAAAAAGCACCCACTACACTCTCGGAGTGGTTGGCATTAGGAAGGGTATCCAGTTGTAGAAACATTGCCAGATCAGATTGGGGCCTAGTGTGACCTGGCTTGCCAATCCCCATTCAAACCGTCCCACCCATGTCAGCCTGGATAACGGACTTTAAACAATGATGATGATGATGATGATGAACTCTTAAAAATATTTTGTCGTAAAAATATGATTTTTAAAAAAAATATCAAATGGCTCTAGGGGTTCATCGAAATAAAACAGGAACCATTGGGGTGCACAGGCAAAAAATGATTGAGAACCACTAACATAGAGACTCCTTCATGAAGTGTTCTTCTTGTTGCTGCTGCTGTTTAACCCTAGGTCTAATCAAGCAGATCTATGGCAAGAGACATTCCAGCTTTGGCCATCCCATCTTTTTAGATATAGGTGTATCTGCACCTATATATAATGCACACATTATGAAATGTGTGATTTTTAGATTTGGCTGCTCTTTCTAGCAACCATTTTGGCTCGTTATGTTGCTGTTATTGTTGTTGTTGTTGTTGTTAGAGAAGGTGTTGTTGTTATTGTTGCTGTTCCTGGGTGTTTTTGTTGTTGTTATTGTTATTAAAGTAGATGTTGCTTTTAGTTACTGTAAGAATTCTTGAAATTTCTTTTAACCATCAAATGAACTTTTCCTGACAACACTGCTGTCATCATCACCACTATCACCATCATCACCACAACCACCATCCACACCACCACCACCACCACTGCTGTTGTTGCTGCTGCTGCTACTACTACTACTACTACTACTACTACTACTACTACTACTACTACCACCACCACCACCACCACTACTACTACTACTACTACTACTACTACCACCACCACCACCACCACTACTACTACTACTACTAGTCATTGAGAGAGCCTTAGTAAGGTCATTCTACCTGCTAGAAACTACAGTTAAATCTCCTCCTTCAACTCACGCTCTGCCATCATGGAGCAGTTGTAGAATATTAAGATGGGATGGCTCCAGTTGGGACACCTTTGATCATATAGATAAGTCATCTTCTACATCAAGAACGACCTGGGGCTAAACTACACCACCACCAACAACAACAACAACAACACTGCCACACAGCCAACCATTGTCCACTTGTCACCAGTTTCTTCCCTTTTTCTCTCCTCCTCCTCCTCCTCCAGTTCAGGTCTATTGTTCAATGACTGACCTCAATCTTAAGCAATGGCATCTCTCACCACCACTCTGTACACCACCACTTCCACCACCACCACCACAATCAGAATCGCCTCCACCACCACCAATACCACCTCCACTGACATACCAACCATATCATAACAATATAGAGATTGTTTCATTAACACAGTGAGTGATGTGACACATTCCCCCCATACACACACACACACACCTCCACTCCAAGATGGCTTAAGGTGTTTTTGTCTTTACTCTTCATTTTCAGCAGGGAAGGACATGGGTGGAACGATGGAATTAGCTGGGATGGTCATGCTTTTTTGCCATGCACCACTAGAAATATTTGTCAAATCTCCCTTAACCATTTAGCATTCAGATTTCTTTGTCAAATATAATTCTTTTTTATTCACATTGTTTTAACCCTTTTGTTACCATATTTCTGTTGAGATGCTCTGTGTTTCTTTCAATTAATTTTAAATATAACAAAGAATTTAGTAAAATAACTTATTTATCATTCAGCTAGTGTTAGGAACATAAATTATGACTAAGGTTTGGTGGAAGATTTTAATTCAAAACTTATAAAAACAAGATATTTGTACTCAAAGCCAGAGCTGGTTCTAGCTGGATTGGTAACGGAAGGGTTAAATTATAGTATAGATTGTTTGCCAACATAACATGGCAGTCCTGGTTTAGGATGAATGTTGCAGTAATTTAGCCCCAGGAGACATCTTCTCTGGCTGGCTATACGACACAGGGTTAAATTAATCAAACATCTTGTAGCTTTAAGATTTCAGTGATATGTTTGTGTATTTTTGGAATGACATTGTAGGGAAGGTGTGAGAGGCTGGATCTGGCTAGTTTGAACATAAAACAGGTAGAATATTTGGACCAGGTATGGTTGGTTTAAATGCTAAAGGGTTAAAAAATACCCCACTGTATCAAGTAATGAAACAGCACATTGGATCAAGGTTTCCCATCTTTGAAATACCATCCCTCTCCCCCACCTCTCTCTCTCTCTCTGCTCTGCTCTGCTCTAGTTCGATGGTGCTGGGGACATCCCAGAGTAGTTGTCCCAAAGGTGTCATCGTGTAGAGAGCCAACCAGGTCCACCAGTGCCCACCATCACAAGTGGTCCTGTACCAGCCCTTTTGCATCCTCCAAGGTGACATCAAGTCTCTGAAGATCTTCCTTAATCACATCTACCCATCTGGTGTAGGGTCTGACATGGGGTCTCTGTCAGCTTGAAGCTGCTGCATCAGACAAGAGTAAGGCCTTGGTAGGATGATCTGACAGAAGGCAGAGGACGTGTTCATGCCAACACTTGTAATGGAGGGCTATTAATCTTTTTATTTCTCTTTTTAAAAATTCAAACTCATAAGAGATTAAAACAATTCAAAAAACTTCTTTGAAAAGTTTGGCTGTGCTAAATTCTTCAGATGCCTCGGATTAGGTTTAAGAAATCTCACCTTGTTTAGAACAGACATTTCAAGAATTCCCTGTTAAGAGGTTATTCTCTCCCTTAGCATGTCTTTACAATCCAAAGGTGCCAGTATTTGGAATATAAAGGGTAATGACCTCTTTCGATCATGAATGACCATAGGATTGCACCTAGAAAGTGCCCGTCCAAGGCACAAGTCTGGGCAATGTTGTTTATGAAAGACCAGCAGTTGCCCATACATACCAGCTTCCACTTGTCATTCCACCATAATTATCCAAAGGAGAAGTAAAAGCTGATACAACTTGGCACCTGTGACATCACAACTCATTTCTACAGCTGAATGAACTGGAGCAACGTGAAATAACGTGTCTTGTTCAAGAGCAGAACACGCAGCCCAGTCCAGGAATCGAACGTCCAACACTCTAACCATTGAGCCATGCACCTTCACATTTGGAATACACTGTGCATTTATAATAAACATGAAAATGACTCAAAAATTCGTTTACATGTAATTACTGCATTTATCAGTATTTCTTGTGGAACCCTTAGCAAACTCTCATGGAACTGTAGAGTTCCTGGAAACCATGGATGGGAAATATTGGTATATATTTCAAAATGTAAAATAAATTATTTGATTCTTTTGTACATACAGAAAATACACATATTAAAAATATTATTATGAAACAAGGTTCTAATGGGAAGAGTGCTTGAAAAAAAAGACATGCATTTTTCAATATAGCAAAATAACAGCTAAATCCTTATTTGAAATAGAAAATTTTTATAAAAAGCATCTTCAATATATTTGTAGCCCCTGCCCTAAACATTACACTTAATCCCGAGCCTAACCTATAACCCCCAAATCTAAACTCTAGCCCTGAAGTCCAGCCTTAAATCTAACTCTAAATTCTGAACCCGGAACCTTACTTTTAAACCAGAACCCTAAATGATACACATAAGCCCTAACCCTAAACCTTAAATTTAACCCTAAAATTAATCCCAACACACTAAGCTTAAACCCTAAAGTAAAACTCTAATCCTAAACCTTAACTCAAAACTTGAACTTTGACCACTAAGACCTTAACCCTAAACTCAAACCTACACCCTAAGCCTTAATCCAAAATCTAAACCCTAATCCTATATTCTAACTCAGTAACTCTAAACGCTAATCCTAACTGTAAACTGCCTATGTGCTCTGTCGTTACAGAGCATGTATGTCTATATGTGTGTATTTGTGCTATGTGTGTGTGTGTGTGTGTGTGTGCGTGTGCGTAGATGCAGATAACTATTTTGAAAATAAAGGTACCTGTCATGCATTGGTGTCAAGTTAAGTTGCCTCCCCTTGCACCTTGGATCAATAAACTCAAACTCCAAGACGTTCAACTCGTGACCATCCCGTCATTTCTTTTGTTTCCAGACATGGTGTTTCTAGAACCACATCATCGATTATGTCTTTTCTTTCTTAAGTCAGTAGGATGTGATTTAAGGAGACTTAGCTGCTATTTCTCGCATGTCAAGGGACAACTTGAAGGTTCCTTCTACTTTGTTGTTGTTAATACCAGGTCAGCATTATTTGAGTAAAATTATGATCAAAAGCATTCCGCCTGTGACCACCCCGTTTGTTTTTAGACGTGTGCCAGACAATGCTCTTCTGTTTTCAATCAATTTAATGTGATTTGAAGGAGATTTAGTTGCTATTTCTAACAGTTCTGGTGATAAGTGTTTAAAGGTGATGGTCATTTAGGTAAAAAAAAAAAAAAAAAATTGGTACTCCGTCGCTTACGACGACGAGGGTTCCAGTTGCTCGGAACAGCCTGCTCGTGAAATTAATGTGCAAGTGGCTGAGCACTCCGCAGACACGCATACTCTTAACGTAGTTCTCTTTGAGATTCGAGGTGACAGACCCGAAAACGGAGTGCAAGAGGTGCAAGTGCACCCCCTAGAATTTTTGTGGAGTGCAAACTCAAAAATTTGCACCCCTAATTACTTTACTCAGGTTTGCAAAAAGAAGCTCCAAGTTAGGTTTCTTCTCAAAGAACAAAAACAAATTAAACGGACCTAGGTTTGCACCCCCTTAACAAATTTCGTTCCCGAGCCAGTGGGTGACACAGAATGTAACAAGGCTGGTCAATTGAATTACAGGTACAACTCATTTTAGCCAGCCGAGTGGACTGGAGCAACGTGAAATAAAATGCTTGCACCGCCAGGAATTGAACTCACGACTTTATGATCGTGAACCCTAACTATTAAGTCACGCGCCTGGGGTGGCCAAAGGAAGACTTACTTACTGGTGGTCATTCGTTTTACCTGACAAACATTGACGTACGGATCGGCCGTGAACAAGCATATCTATAATCAAAACCATTCCATTCATGACTATCCTATCTTATAATCTGACATACGACGTTAACAAATACATTATACGATGTATTCTTCCATTTCAAGACAGCTAACATGAGATTTGGCTGCTATTTCTAGCATGTCGAGCGACCGCATAAAGTATTCCCCAGTGCATCGACACGGATCTACACGTTGTTTAACCCTCGGTCAGCCTTGACTGAGAAGATCTGTGATAAAGAAAAAAAACTCCAGCCGTGACTATCCCGACTTTTTAGGACTATTTAGGATTACATTATCGATATGTTATGTCTAAGATTTGAGGGACACAGAGGCTTCCTCGTTGGATCGTGAAGAAAAGATGTACACAATACTGGTGGTTAAAGGAATCTATCCTTGATCGTCACTCAAGGCACAGTGTGTAGTTGTACCCGCTTTTACCCCCAACTTTTTTTTACCTGACTTTATCTCTCCCTCAATATCTACCTGTGTTTGTTGGACTCTCTCTTTCTCAGTCTATCTTCTTATTTATCAATCTCTACTTATTATTCCTCCTCTACCTTTCTTATATTGTTCTTATTCTCGCTCCACCCCGCTTACGTACATATACACCTTACACACAGACTCTCTCTCTCTATCTCTCTCTTTCTCCACGTGTCACCACTCTGCCCACCACCACCATCTCCGACCACTCAGGTTACCTGTAAGTCTCCACCTCCCTCTCATCCTCTTTATTCCGTCCCCTACCCAACCGGAACGACATACCTGGGTACTGTTTACAGTAATCTCATTCGTTCTTTCACCTGGAGATGTCTACACAATCAATGCCGTCCAGTTAAAAGAAACTGGTCTGGGACGGGTATTTACCCTAATCTAGCAGACTGGAGTTTGTCAGAAACCAACTTACAACACAAACAAACTGCCAAGATTTTAATTCTTCGCACTACTCTTTCTCCCTCTTCACATATTTAAAGTACGATAGATATACATACATATGTGCGTATATACATACATGTGTGTATATATAAGTTATTTATTTCCTCCCTGTGGGGTGTCAAACAAAAGTTAGTTTAAAAAAGAAATGTCCCATGAACAGAGAAACACCAAAAAAACGTGTTTATATTTTGAAGTGCTTTCAAAGAACAAAAACCAAAAGTGATATTGTACCCACCCCCATATTAGACCAAACTAATGTATTTCTGCCGTACACAACCGCTCGTAATAAATAAATAATTAATATTCATGAATGCATATTTAAGAAAATGAAAACAAATTAGCAAAATATTTGCTTTGTTTATTTCGTCATTACCAAAAAATATCAAGAAAGAAAACAAAAAGTTGAAAGCAAAAACAAGTTCTGAAAGGCAAAATCAAAAACATTTTCCAGTATATTTAATAATAATAATTATCTTTTTGATATACAACTTAAAAGTACTTTAAGATGTTAACACTCTCCTGGATGTATATTACTTAAATATATATATATTTACACTTTTGTGTGTATACTACATTTGCAAAATGCCAATTTGGAAATCTTTATCGTTGAAATCTCCATCGGAGGTATGTAATATTCTTTCTATTTTTCCTTTACTAATCTCCTTTTTTTCGTTCCCGGCCCCTTTCTTTTTATCTTATTCCAGTATGGCGATGATGGACCTTCTCGTACAACTTGCTGCTAGCAAGAGGTTGAACCCGTCGGCTTATGTGCTAGTAGCGATATCTGAACGTGACCGCGAACCCATCGATTACAAAGCTAACCAGCCGATCGGTTTGGTGGAGAGTCACAGGGTGAAGTTGTTACCCAAGGAACAGAGTAAGACTCCACCTTACGCGGTAGGTACAGGCAACGACAATAAGATGGACAAACCTCTTCCGTTCGAGGTAAAGTGATAAATTCTTTCAGTTCTTTTATTGCCCTTCTATGACGATAATCTTGTTGAAACAATCTTAATACACAATGTTTTGAGTTATCACAGATAACATCTTATTTTGCTTACCACAGTGGTTTTTCAACCGGGGTCTGTATGATCCTGTGGAGGGGACCGCATGATACTGTTGTTAAAGTTTACGTGCAATAAATTGGTTATGCTTGTATAATACATAAAATATATTTAACAATATTGTTTACACAATTCCTTATATTTAATTACAAAAAGGCATCGAATGTTTATTAGGGTCCTCAAAAGTAAAACAAGGAATTAAAGGGGTCCAAAGGCGAAAATTTGTTGAGTACTACTGGCTAAACTTAAATCCATATCTACCTGTTAGCTAGCCTGTCCGCGTATTTTGAATCTTCTAATCTACCATTGTCCCTCCTCCGTTCTACATTAAAATGAGGTGGGTGTGTAAAATCCCTTCCGTAGGATTTCCTCTCACTCTCTCTCTCTCTCACTCTCACACTCACTCTCACACTCCCTCTCACTTTCTCTCTCTCTCTCCTTATATCCCCTTCTCTCTTGGGTATACAGGTATACAGAAGATCTACGGTTGTTTAATATAACTCTTTTATTTGTTTCGGTCATTTGACTGCGGCCATGCTGGAGCACCGCCTTTAGTCGAGCAAATCGACCCCAGGACTTATTCTTTGTAAGCCTAGTACTTATTCTATCAGTCTCTTTGGCCGAACCGCTAAGTTACGGGGACGTAAACACACCAGCATCGGTTGTCAAGTGATGGTGGGGGGACAAACACAGACACACAATCATATGCACACACACACACACACACATATATATATATATATATATATATATATATATATATATACGATGGGCTTCTTTCAGTTTCCGTCTACCGAATCCACTCACAAGGCTTTGCTCGGCCAGTGGCTATAGTAGAAGACACTTGCCCAAGGTGTCAAGCAGTGGGACTAAACCCGGAACCATGTGGAGCAATTCATAAGTCGACGGAGGGATCTGCAGGGGATGCCTAGTTCATTAGAAACCCTTCTTTTTTTATTTCTGTGGATTCTGAGTGGATGCTCATATCAAGCAGCTGTATACCTAATATTGCCCTCCCCTGTCTATAATAATGGGTTGGACCAAAGGAGTTTCATGTCCTTCAGGAACTAGTTATGGGGAAGGCTACATGATTCAACCATCTTAAAACTTACAACCATCACTCGCAAAAGCAGGGATGATATACTTGCATGTATTTGTGTTTGCTAATTGTTGTCAGTGCCCTTGAAGGGACACAAGCATGCTCCCTCAACTCTCCCACATATGATCCTGCAGAATATCTGTGATTGTCACAGGGAGAGAGAGTAACACTAGTATACTAGGTCACTGCTCATTTGCAGCTGAAGACTGAAAGCATTGTGAAATGAAACGCCTTGCTCGGGCACCACCTGTCCACCAGTCCAGGAATAAAATCTATGCACCCTCTGAACTATTGTCTCCAGGTTGCACACCAGTGCTGGATTAAACAAAATAAGCTTATGCTTAGGGTTTAAAGGGAAGTGGAAGCACATCAGAAATGATAAATGGTTTACGGCACAAGAGTTACTCTAAAATTGCTAAAATAATATCAAAGTAGTTTTATATGATCAGAAATATAATTTCAAAGTGTTCGTGGTATCATGGTGAGGATCTGATCAAATCTTTGCAATTAAAACAAGTAGGAGAAAACTTTTCAAATATAAATAAAGTAGAAATATACAAAAATAAAAATTATTTTCCCTTCTTAGTTTTGTGTTATTTTGAAAAATAAAAATTTATTTTATGGTTTTGTTTATATTTTGAATTGCATATATATCTCTTAATTGGGGGTCAATTCATTTGACTAAAGGCACTGCCTTTAGTCAAATGAATTGACCCCCAATGCTTTATTTTTATCTAAGCCTGGTACTTATTCTATCAGTCTCTTGTGCCAAACCACTAAGTTATGGGGATGTAACACACCAATACCAGTTGTCAAGTAGTGGAGGTGAACACACACACATATATATGACAGGTTTTTTTCAATTTCTGTCTACCAAATCCACTCACTCAAAGCTTTGGTGAGCCCAAGGCTCTAATAGATGACACTTGTCCAAAGTAACATGCAGGGGAACTGAACCCAGAACCATGTGGGTGGGAAGCAAGCTTCTTACCACACAGCCATGCCTTTGCTATTCTACTTTTTTCCTCCTTTTTCTTTTATTTACCTTTTTTTTTTTAGTACTAAACAGAAAAAGTGCTCAATGCAGTCAAATATGTGGATACACACCTATTGATTATATGCATGCAAATTGTGTATGTATATATATTTGCATATATGTTCATGTAAATAGGGCATAATATATATGTTTCTATGTATGTATATTTGATATTTTCAAAAGCTTCAAGCTGCCACATTTATAATTTGATTTTTTTCCCTTCCATTGGAGATTTCTGCGGGACAACCTGTTGAAAGCCACCGACCAGATTTGTGGGTGGTGTAAGGTCACCTCCCAACCCAGAGTAACGTGGTGGTGGAACAAGGAGGTAGACAGGGCTATTAGACAAAAGAAACAAGCTTGGAAGGACTGGAAGAACGGTGGTAGCAGGGAATTGTACCAATGTGCCAGAAGGGAGGCTAGGCGACAGGTTTATTTAGCCAGAGGGGAAGCAGATAAGGAAAGATTTGCCAATGTTCTGCGCCGTGAGGACCAAAGACTCGAGGTATTTCGTGTTGCAAGACGGTGTAGGAGAGAGAATAGTGATGTTGTAGGAGAGAAATGTGTTCGCAT
>NC_068984.1:140773232-140773740 GCF_001194135.2 Octopus bimaculoides | reverse complement strand
GTGTGTGTGTGTGTGTGTGTGGTGCGATGGGTAAATTGTTGCCATTTTATATTTTTAATTTCGTGCATGTGCATTGTTTGTTTTTGATTTTGTTGACTACACAGTATGGTAGGGTCAGTTGGACACTGTCTGTGGGAAAAACAGCACCGTAATGCAATTCACTCTTCCAGAAATTAGGAAGCGACATGTACTGCTCGGCATTTACACCAGAAGCTCTAATATGAACATTTCAGAGTGTTTGGGTGTCAATCTGAGGAAATGTACCAAGAGTGATAAAAATCAAACATTCAGTCAGCATCATGGTGTTTGGAGTGATCACTAGTAACTGCGACCTTATGCCACCATTCATTTTCCCACATGGCTTCAGACTCAACATGGAAGCCTACACCAAGTGCCTGTTGCTACAGCTGGCCTGTTACACCCCAGCCAGTTGCTACAGCTAGCCTGTTACACCCCAGCCAGTTGCTACAGCTGGCCTGTTACACCCCATCCAGTTGCTACAGCTGGC
>NC_068984.1:140763205-140773175 GCF_001194135.2 Octopus bimaculoides | reverse complement strand
TGTTGCTACAGCTGGCCTGTTACACCCCAGCCAGTTGCTACAGCTAGCCTGTTACACCCCAGCCAGTTGCTACAGCTGGCCTGTTACACCCCATCCAGTTGCTACAGCTGGCCTGTTACACCCCAACCATTTGCTACAGCTGGCCAGTTACACCCCAGCCAGTTGTGATTCAGTTGCTCCAGTTTTTGGTTAAAAGTCCTTCAAAACATGTCTTCATCACCACCACCATCTTCCTCTCCTCCACCACCACCACCACCCTCCCCTTCACCATCACCCCCTCTCCCCTTCCTCTTCCACCACCACAACCTTTAAGTTATTTGGTGGTGTTTCTTCATTCATGCTGTCTGTGGTAGTGGCACCAACTCTATTGTCTTTCTTCAGGTAAGATATTCTACCAAAGAACTCCTGCAACTTGTCTCTTATCCACCACTTAACACAATTAATTTAGAACTAATTGCTTTAATTTTCTCATTGAATTAGTCCAGAATACCTGGAACGGCCGCACAGCTTGTAATTTCAATTAATTCATATTGCAACTGGTGGACAAGAGCATTGGGGTTGGAGCTTTGAATTGGGTTAACCATTGGTTCATTGTCTACCTGGCAGCAAAAGTAACAAGGAAGTATATGGGATTTGATACAGAACAAATATCGCAAGAGGCTTCATTTGAAGAACTCCGGGTTTTCAAGGAGTTTTTGTATTTACGGAATGTGTGTGGCATAGGTGCATGCATATGTAAGCAGTTTCTCAGATCTCGCTGTTGTAAAAAAGGAAAAAAAAAAGGAAAGAAAAGAGAAATAGGTGAAGCTTCTTACAATACTCTTTTACTTGTTTGTCATTTGACTGCGGCCATGCTGGAGCACTGCCTTTAGTCGACCAAATCGAACACAGGACTTATTCTTTGTAAGCCTAGTACTTATTCTATCGGTCTCTTTTTGTCGAACTGCTAAGTTACGGGGACGTAAACACAGCAGCATCGGTTGTCAAGCGATGGTGGGGGGGACAAACACAGACACACATACATATATATATATACATATATACGACGGGCTTCTTTCAGTTTCCGTCTACCAAATCCACTCACAAGGCTTTGGTTGGCCTGAGGCTATAGTAGAAGACACTTGCTCAAGGTGCCACACAGTGGGACTGAACCCGGTACCATGTGGTTGGTAAACAAGCTACTTACCACACAGCCACTCCTGCGCCTTTTTTCAATTTTATGGTGTATAATTTAAGGGTAATTTAGTTACTATTACTCCTTTTTCTTCCTTTTTTATTTTATTTTCTCCCTCTTTTTGCTTTTTCCATTCCTTTGATATTCCCCACCCCCACCATCATACCCTATTACAGGAATCCTATACGTAGATGTACAAATTTCAGTATTTCTTCAGTTGTAACTTGCCTCAAGGGTACTCTGCACTCATTGGTGAAACTCAGAGTAACAAGAGACTGACTTGACTAAAATAAAACATATATTACAGTGATACCGCGCAGTACGAGTATAATTCATTCCATAACCAAACTCATCTTACAATTTACTCGTTTTACAAATCAGTTTTCCACATTGAAATTAACTAAAATATAATTAATCCATTCCAGCCCCTCCCCACAAACCACTCAAAAATAACTTTTTATGGATTTTAAAAGAGAAAAGGTATAGTTACAAGTTAAATGACAATTATAAAAAAAAGAATGCAAAAGAAATATGTAAACTGGTTTTATTTACTGAATTACCTTAAAAATGGAACGATTTGCATGCTCGTACTTCAAGACAAAAATTTGTATGAGTCTCGCTTCATACAACAAATTACTCATATAATGGGGCAATCGTACTGCGAGGTTCTACTGTTTTAATCTCTACTAAAGTATTAAGTACTTTTTTCTCCACCAGTTACCAATATAAGGGTGTTTATTAGGCAGTGAGCAAACGGAATTGTTAGCATCCCAGGCAAAATGCTAAGTGGCATTTCGTCTGTCTATGTTCTGAGTTCAAATTCCACCAAGGTCGACTTTGCCTTTTAGCTTTTCAAGGTCGATAAAATAAGTACCAGTCGAGCACTGAGGTCGAGGTAATCAATGTACCCCTCTCCTGAGCTTGATGGCCTTGTTCCAAAGTTTGAAACTAATGTACGAGTTTGTGTGTGTGTCTGTGTGTGCACACATCTATATTTATTGAGGCATAGTTCTGGGTGTGTGGTGGAAAAGTTTTTTTTTGTAACCGAATGGTTTTGTGATCAATTCCACTGCATGACACTAAACCACTTTCCATTATGGAATTGAGCTAAGTTGCCACATAAATAGCACCCATACAGGTATCATGTAAAACCACCCATGACAGTAACACACAAAAGCCACCCATGCTGGTGCCATGTATAAAGTGCTGGTGCCACATAAAAAAGCACCCAGTCCACTCTGTGAAGTGGTTGGCATTAAGAAGGGCATCAAGCCATAGAAACCATGCCAAAACAAACAACTGGAGCTTGGTGTAACTGGCCAGTTCCTACCAAACTGTCCAACCCATACCAGCATGGAAAACGGACATTAAGTAATTATGATGAGTTTATATGTCATGCAGTATTGGTGGGAGTATATATCGTTGCTATTATGTTAATCTGTTGTATGTCCAAATTTGGCCAAATGGTTTTTTAATTTTTTCAATATTTATTTTTGCTTGCAATAGCTGGTTCTTTTAGTCAAACTGTTGCATCTCCAGCTGCATCAGATGCCAAAATATCAAAAATTGTCAAAGTGTAGTACAATGGTTTTGCTATGGAATGATGAAACTCTTCTTTTCATTTTCTGAAAGAGCAACATTTTGGACATACTTTTGCATAATAGCAACGATATATATACATATTGTTTGTTATTATACTAAACTGTCGTAGTCCAAATTTGGCCAAATCTGTTTCTTTCAATATTTATTTTTGTTTGCAATAACCGGTTCTTTTGGTCAAACTATCATATCTCCAGCTGCTTCAGATACCAAGATATCAAAAATTGTCAAAGTGTAGTACAACCGTTTTGCTATGGAATGGTGAAACTATTTTTGTTTTTTGAGAAAGCAACGTTTTGGACTTACCACACTTTTGGAAAATACAAAAGTAAGTCCCACATACGACAGTTTTGCAAAAATATTTCTGACTGAAAATATCATACATGCATGGAGTTACGATTTTGTGCACCCAACAAAGTATTACCGTTAAGCTGAAACTGTTGCTAATGTAAAAAGAAATTGAATGATGAAACTATGTTTCCGATTTCTGAAAAAGCAACGTTTTGGACTTAGAACAGTTTTGCATAATAGCAACGATATGAAGTGGTCAGTCATGTTGACTATAAATATAAGAGCATGTAGAATTGTTGATTTGGATATATATGTAACTTTGAGATGTAAGGCTGCACCATACTTTTTCCTGTATCATGACATCGTGTGGTCGCTGAAACTCAGATGACAAACCCCACCTGTTCTTCTTTTAAGGGGCCCAGCTCAGATTCAAGCAAAATCTAGTTACTCTTTTCAGCCCTGTCTCTCCATTGTCAATCCTCTCGAGTGTCTTCTGTTTCAGCTAAAGTTTTCCCCGCTTCAATCATGTATGTGGAGCATAAAAAATTTGATCCAATGGTTTATAGTCGTCACCAACATCATTGTTGTTTGACAGACACAACAAAGACAGCCAATACCACCATTGATCGAATTAATGCATTAAATCATTGATTTGTGATACTTCAGCCTGACACTACCCCCATTGCGCACCCTAGTGAAATGCAGTGTGGAAATGAAATGTAATCTTATAATTGATATATCCTATATGAATTAGAATGTGACAGTGGAGATACATCTTAAGTGTGAGTGAAGATATATCTTAAGTGTGAGTGAAGATATTTTGTGTTTACAAACTCAAGGAAAATCAGATCAGGTTTTCTTTCTTGAAAATGTTAAGCAATTTTGTGAATTCCTAAATTCTTAAAATTATCTGTTTTGTTTGAGAGTTGCTAACATTTACTGCTAGGCTTTTGTTTTCTTTCTCCAACCAATAGAATTGTTTATGTATGTCATTCAGTACAGACCCTTCTGTATACATACCATTGGCTGACTTCTATGAAGTTATTCCATTTAGTTTATTATATTTCACACTACAGTATCCAATTTGTCCTTTTGCAAGACACTTGGATACGCTTAGAGCAAGATTCAGCTGCTTTTCCTCGTTGGACATTCTTGTTGGCATAATCTCTGAATGTTTTGTTTAAGCCCCAGGTCAACTCTGTCAAGCAGAATCTGTGATCAAAGTTATTCTAACAATGACCATCACATCGTTTTAATTTATCCCATAACTGCATTATCCTATGTCTCTTTTTTCTTCTAAGATGTTGGGGCATTATTTGAAGGTGATTTGGTTGCTATTTCTAGCATATTGATCCACAGTGGGGCCTGATCTCTGAAATGCTTTTGTTTCTATTGTTGTTGTTGTTCTTTAACCCCAGGTTGTCCTAATCCAGTAGATCTATGATGAAAGCCATTTTAACCAAGATCATTTGATCTTCAATTTCAGCCATTGTATATCTAAGACTACATCCTCCAATGTGTCCAATGCCACAGTTTTTAAGATGGTTTAGTATGATTTGGGAGAAACTTTGCTGTTTTAGCTAACAATTTAATTAAGCACAAATGATACCCCCCCCCCACACACACACACACACACCATCACCACCACCACCACCACCACCATCTTGTTGATTTTATTTATATTTCTTTAATGAAACTTATTTATCAAAACCTTTTCATAACTGAATCATGTTGCAGTTGTTATTTGTTAACCTTGACTTTTGTACAACTACAGGATATAAACTTACCCCCTGGCAAAATTTCTCCAGATAAGGTAGGCCCATTTCCAAAAGTGCACAGTGTGTGTATACACATATATCACCAACATGCACCACATTCAAGACCTTGATATGTTTGTGACACAAGTAGAATTTTGTTATCCCTCTTCTCCTGCAATGAACCTTTTTTTGATAGCCTTGTCCCAGGCCATATTTAATATAATAATCATGCTTTCTCCACTTAATGTCTGACTTAAGTAGCATCAGCCAACGATGCAGTTATTTCAGTCGATTCCATAAGGGATTAGAAGGAACACTTCTGTTAGTGTGCAAGTTGGCAGAACCATTAGCACACTGGGAAAAATGCTTAACAGTGTTTCATCCATTTCCACATTCTGAGTTCAAATTCCACTGAGGTCGACTTTGCCTTTTGTCCTCTCAGGGTCGATAAAATAAATTAAGTACCAGTTTATCACCAAGGGCAAAGTAATTGACTTACTCCCTGCCCCAAAATTGCTGGCCTTGTGTCAAAATTTGAAATCATTATTATTATTATTATTAGTCTGCCAAAGTCAACTGCCTGTCATCCTTTTGGGGTCGATAAATTAAGTACCAGTGAAATAATGGGGTCAATGTAATCGACTAACTCCCTCCAAAATTTCAGCCCTTGTGCCTTAAATAGAAAAGATTATGTGAACTTTGAAGAATGTATATTCTGATGAGACCAAATGTGACCTTTTAATACACCATGGTATGATTTGGAAGAGACATGGCTATGATTTCTAGCGAGTTGAGACTTTTTTATTGACTTGTGAGTTGTCAGAAATGGTCATTACCAAACTATGTATGTTCTATTTAATTGTAACCCCTATACTCACAGTCCAGATTCCTTAGGGGTTGCTTTGTTATCAACCTAGAAGTAAAATCAATGAAGTATTCTTGCTTCTTTTCAAAACTGGAGAGTGAATTTTGTTTCTGGAATTTTTATTTAGGCACAAAAATTAAGCTAAATCGATAATTGTTAAAAACCTAATGGCTTTTATATTCCGAGGTACAAAATTCTACATGAGCTGAGAGATCCTCTACAACACTGATTCTCAGCTGGGACCCATATGGTCCCTGTTAGGACATGTAAGGCTTTTGGGGGTTTGTATGAGCAAAATAGGAAAATATAGTTCTATTGTAAGGGTCCATGAAAAATTCTGATTTAGATGTATTTTTGAAAGGGACAGCTATGTTTCTTTCTCTAATGTTTTACATAATTCCACCTTAACAAGTTAACAAGTGAAAAACAAATTAGGAATTTTGGAAAAATAGTTTATAAAACTAGGTTTTAAACATTGAATGACTATGAGGGTCCATCAAAATAGAATAGTAATGAAAGGGGTCCACAAATAAAAAATGATTAACTCCTGATCTTCAGGAACAGTCAATCCACGAGAGATAATGGAATTCTTCTAAAATCTCTCTGCTGACTTGGAGAGTGATTGTTCAGCTGTTGAATAGGAAATGAAATATATTTATCAGACCAGGGTACAGCTATGTACCTATAAAATTTGTAAAATAAAATAAACTTGTTTTGGGCAAAGAGGTAGGTGTTGATGTTTTGGAAACAGCCCTAAAAGGGCTGTTTCCAAATGAGAATTTTGTGTGAGGAATGTGAAGATCTGTAGACATCAGTTTCAGAAATAACCTTCCACTTCAGTTACTGTTTCTAAACTAAACACCCTTAGCTTAGAGGGCCTCCATGTAGTTGCTTAATCTATTAGAATTAGTATATATCAAACCTACCAAGAAAAGGGCACATTAGTTTATATAGTTCTTGATATCCCTAAAAAAATGTGTGATCATAGAAGGGAAAACTTCCCTGCTCAAAATGTCTGAACTCTCCGCACTTCATGGCACATAAAACATATATTTATCAATTATATTGACACAAACTCATCACTGATTTATTTGGACTCTGTCTTACATAGCTATCGCTTGACCATCTTCCTTGACCATTGTGGGCAGCAAACCAGTCTTAACTTCATCACTACTCTTTCTCTACAGCACTGTTTGACCTTCTTCGGTGATCTATGTGATCACCAGTTTTACCATTCCCATCACTCTCTCTTGCAGAGTTATAATACTGCTTGGTCACTCCTATGACTTTTGTGGTCAGTTAACTTTTGCCTTAATTTCAACACCACTCTCTGATATACATTCTTTGTTTTATTTTTCTCAATTTGTTCTCTTTTGACTAATATTCATCCTTGTAACTGTTTACCACTTTTTTTTTTTTTTTTTGCTTGCGAAAAGTTAAACAAAGATGTTATTGAACATGTTTTTCTTGTATTTTGTCACTAGTTTCATCTTTTTCACTTATAATCATTTACTTTTCATCGTCTCTCTTCATTCATCTTCTCTTATTTCACAACCGTTTCCTCATCCCCTCTTCTTTCATCAATTTCTCTCTCTATTTTCCTTTCTCTTATAATGTATTTTTCTGTTTTTACAAAAACATTGTAGATGACCTGAAGTATTACATTTACATGTACAGAACCAATGTTTTACAGACGGTGAAAGTTATAGTGACTGGACATCAAAAAAAAAAAAACATATAACAATAAATAAGATTTTGAGATGTCACTTTGGAGATATCTGATTAGTCTTAATATTATAAGTTAAATACTCCTCAAATCATTTCAAGATTGAGTGAGAGATAAATTGCATGTCCATTTTGCTTGCTGGAGCCTTAACTTTTTCTTGTTTTTTTTTTCACAATTTCTTTATTTTTGATTTTCGTTTTTTCATTTTTGTTTGTTTCTTTATTTTTAGTTTCCTGTATATTTTCTCTCTCCTTCTCCACTTCTCCCTATTTCTCTATCTCCCCTCCTACTTCTCTCTCTCTCTCTCTCTAGGTCTATGAGATCTACCAGCCAGGACCTAATCTTATTTCACCTAACCAGGTATGCCTCACTGCTCACTGTTCTTTATCCCTCAATCCCTGCTAATCTTGTTAAGGGTAAGCGTCCATATGAAGGACTTTAGCCTGACGATCCAATTTCCTTTCCCATCAAACTGTACAGAATCAGAACGTTCGTCCATTTTTTTTTTATCTTGAAGCTGTTAGCTGGATTCCTTGCTTTCAGGGTTTAGTTTTGTGTATAATGCTCTCTCTCTCACACATGCATAACATGTTCTTTCACACATACACACACACACTATTTTTTTTAAATGCACATGCAACATGCTTTCTCATACACATGCTTTCTTTCTCACACACACACACACACACACACATTCATGATAACATACTCTCATACACACTTTATCACCCACATGACAACACACTCTTTCTCATGACACATTCTCTCATAATTTCCTGATGCCAACCATTATAGATATTTTTCAAAGCATACAGGTGCGTGGCTAAGTGGTTAGAATATTCAGCTCACAATCATATGGTCATGAGTTTGATATATAGCAGCGTGTTATGTCCTTGAGCAAGACAGTTTATTTCACATTGCTCCAGTTCACTCAGCTAGCAAAAGAGAGATGTACCTGTAATTCAAAGGGGCCAGCTTTGTTACATATTGTGTCATGATGAAACTATTGGAGAGCTACATTAAGTGTATGCATGTCTTATTCTTTTATTGCCCACAAGGGGCTAATCATAGAGGGGACAAACAAGAACAGACAAACAGATTAAGTCGATTACATCGACCCCAGTGCGTAACTGGTTCTTAATTTATTGACCCCGAAAGGATGAAAGGTAAAGTCGACCTCGGCAGAATTTGAACTCAGAACCTAACGGCAGACGAAATACCGCTAAGCATTTCGCCCGACGTGCTAACGTTTCTGCCAGCTCGCCGCCTGTGGAGCACTCAGCCGCTTGTATGTTAATTTCACGAGCAGGTTGTTCTGTTGATCGGAACAACCTCATCATCTTAACTGATGGAGTACCAGTGGAGTGGACAACATAGAGGGATATGGGTTAGGTATCTTAAATCCTGAGATACACAAGTAATTCTCGTGATATATGCGTTTTCTTTCTTTTCAATCCGCTGCACAAGCAACCAAAAAAAAAACCAACAGTAAAACACCAGAGTCAGACAATTATAAACAAAACCTCTCTGTGCGTGTGCACATGCATGTCAAACTGGCGCTCCATTGGTTATAATGAAAAAGTTTCCAGTTGATCCAACCAACGGAACAGCCTGCTCATGAAATTAACATGCAAGTGGCTGAGCACTCCACAGACATGCATAATCTTAATGTAGTTCTCAGGGAGATTCAGCATGACACAGAATGCGACAAGGCTGGCCCCTTTGAAATTACAGGTACAACTCATTTATTTCCAGTTAGCAACAGGAAATGAATTGAACTCATCCTCTTATGATTGTGAGCGGAATACCTCTAACCACTAAGCTACATACCTACGTGAATGTGTGTATATATACACACCTTCCACATACCAAATCTTTGTTCATTACTCAAGTGTCACTAGATTCCATCTCAAAATTTTGGTGTGACATTCAATAAATATTTGGCCATAAAAATCTTCAATGTTCTTTATAGCTTTTTTACAACTTCTTTAAGTGTTATTGATGTTTTATTCCATGCAATGTTGAGCTCACTCTGGAGTGATGGTCATGGAATTGAAAACAGGTGCATTATTGTTAGCACTTTTATTATAGTCTGCAAACACCTGAACATCCAAAGTCAACACCGTAACCCGTAATTATAAAGTTCCCGCTACCAACAAAATTAACTTCTTTATTTCACTTTTGTTACACTTCTTTGGCATCTGAAGGTCAGTCACATATATTGCCTGAATATCGGTTATTTTAGCAGCTGTTGATCAATTTGTGTTACATGTATTCAACTAACCCATGCTAGAATGGAAAAGCAGATGTAAAGTGAACTGTGTTCAGCTTATTTTAGCATCTGTTGGTCAGTCTGTATTGCTTGGATTTTGGTTATTTTAGCTTCTAGTCAGTTTGTATTGCCTTGATGCTTTTAGTAACATCTGGTAGTTAGTCTGTATGACCAATATGTTTGTGCTGTCTATATTGCTAAATTGTTACTTTGACATCTGATGGTTAAAGTATGTAAGCACCATTATATATATATATATATATATATATATATATATATATATATA
>NC_068984.1:140760116-140761388 GCF_001194135.2 Octopus bimaculoides | reverse complement strand
GGTTAAAGTATGTAAGCACCATTATATATATATATATATATATATATATATATATATATATATACAGATAGATAGATACTGGGGTCAATTCGTTTGACTAAAATTCAAGGCAGTTCCCCAGCATGGCTGCAGTCTAGTGACTGAAACAAGTACAAGTTAAAAAATATATATGCTCCTCCAGTGTGGGAAGAAGATGCTGTCTAAGGGTCTTCCTAAGCACAGAAAAACTGGTTAGCTGTTTTTGACTCAATGGCCTTTCTTATGAGCAGATCTTATTTTTAAACAATGCTCTGGTTGCTTGTTATTCACTTGTAATTTTTCATCCATGATAGGAAATACCTACTAACTGATCATATATATTCTTTTTTAATTACACCTGCTGAAGGATTTTTAATTCGGTGTATCATCATCATCATCATCTAGCGTCCGATTTCCATGCTGGCATGGGTTGGACAGTTTGACAAAAGCTG
Source organism: Octopus bimaculoides (assembly GCF_001194135.2). Taxonomy (NCBI): domain Eukaryota; kingdom Metazoa; phylum Mollusca; class Cephalopoda; order Octopoda; family Octopodidae; genus Octopus; species Octopus bimaculoides. Next base: position 140,760,918 of record NC_068984.1, on the reverse strand, counting down.
GCAAACTGAAGAACCGCACCAGACATGAGTCGTCTGTTTTGACATGGTTTCTATTTCTGGATGCCCTTCTTAATGTCAACCACTTCACAGAGTGTACAAAGTGCTTTTTACACAGCACTGGCACTTGTGCTTTATTCATGACACCGGCACAGGTGCTTCACTACATGGCACCGCAGTGAGGTTGCCGAATAACTTGCAAGTCAAAGCAATTTTACATGTTTACTGTTTTGCCACTGCTTAGAAAATGGAGCTTATATCATGCAGTGCTAATTTAAAGCTGAAATACATCTGCTTTACAGACCACAGATACCCTGCCAGAAAATTCTGTCCTCATGTACGTCATCATTTTGGTATTTCTCCTCTGTAATTGGATACTTTTCCTATCACCAAGCAATCTGAAATGCACTGCATTTTATCCTACTTCGGACTCTGGAGAAGTTTAAAATTTTTCTTTAAACTGAGACCAAGATAAGATCAGCCAGAAAACATTGTTTAAATTCCACCAGATACAGGCTTTTTGTGACATACAAATTCTCTGTAACAGCACCTTCTCTTGGTGTAAAAGTATTTCTGTTCAGTCTTAAATTGCTCCTCAGGAGATATGTAAAGCTAGTTGTGGCTGTGTGGTAAGAAGCATGCTTCCCAGCTACATGGTTCCAGGTTCAGTCCCACTGTGTGACACCTTGGGCGAGTGTTTTCTGCTATAGCCTCAGGTCAACCAAAGCCTTGTGAGTGGATTTGTAGATGGAAACTGAAAGAAGCCCGTCATATATATATATATATATATATATATATATATATA
>NC_068984.1:140755748-140759690 GCF_001194135.2 Octopus bimaculoides | reverse complement strand
CATTATTGTGAGTTGTTAAAGAGATTCAAAAGCATACCGGTTTCGTAATGTTACTAATCATTGCTTTGAATGCACACCGAATACTGAACGGTGTCAGGTCTATTAGTCCCTGAGTAAAAAGATTATGTGTAAGGGAGGTAAGTAGTTCTGGATTTGGTGCAATTAGGATAGATCTAGATCTGTAATGTGAATGGTGTATGGGATGCATGGAGGTTAGTGGTATTAAATGGAAGATTAGTAGTGTTCTGTATTATGTTATGTGTTCATATTTAGTTGAGGAAGATATTTATTAATGAAAGTTGCCTCTTTATTCATTCTTTGTTGTGTTGAGGTGTTCTATGAACATTGATAGAAGGGAAAAATTAGGAAATTAGGATTAAGATTCCTCGCACACCTTTCTATGTGTCCACTGACCTGTATCTGTCTGTAATTATTTTTTGCATCCTCAGCCATCTCTTCTCCCCCTCCTTCAAACCAACTCATACATATCATTGGCTACACCTGTCATCCGTCATTTCCTACATCCATTCCTTGACCCTACAGTCTCTACAGTTGTCACCTACTCTTCCCTATATATTTTCTGACAATACATCTTCTTCACTGTATTAACCCCTTCACTCATTCACCATCTTTAACTCTCCCATACTCTGTTGTAATCTCTACTCACTCACTTTTACTTAACTTGTCTCTTGAGGGCCACCCTGATACCTTATTACTGCTGTTCTGTCTCCAACTACACCCTGGTCACTCCCACCCTCTCTTCTATAATGTAAATTGCCATGTAGTCCCTCTGTTCTGTTTCAGCCTCTTCTCTTATACCATAACCCATTTTCCAAAGCAAAATAGTTGCCATCCCCTCTATTGTAGCCCCTCACAGTTGAAGGGGATCTTAGTCTTGCAAGTTGCATGGTGACCACATTAGTATTGGTGCCACAAAAAAACTCTTGAGTGGTTGGCATCAGGAAGGGCATCCAGCTGGAGAAACCATGCCCTAGTGCACAGTGAAGCATGATGCAGTTCATGGAGCTATTGGATCCTAACAAACCATCCATGAAACATGGACATTAACCCATTTTAACCCAGGTTTTTAATTTTGGGATTTCTGTCAAAATTTTGAAGATAGTTATACAAATAGGGACAACAAACATACAGAAGCATCCAGTTGACCTTTTTTTACAGCAAATAAACCAAATACAATAAGCACTATTTTTGCATCCAGTTAACCCTTTTTACTTTAAATAAACCAAATACAACTGTCCTTGAACAAAGACAGTGGGTTAATATGAGTTAAACAATATTATATATATATATATATATATATATATATATATATATATATATATATATATATATATACCTGTATATGCATGTTATACATATGTCTGTACATTATATATATATTCTTACAGTGTGTATAATCATTTATGACAGGCAAGAGACATTAACTGTGGAAAGAAAGGGTAGTATATACTAATTGCTATAAATGTGTGTATGTGTTAGTATGAATATGAAAACTAAGAAGAAAAAAACACACACGGCAGACGGTAACACTCATTGGCAAGTTGAGTTTTTTTTGTTTATAGATTTGTATGCACACATGTACGTACCCCTTCACACACACACAGCCTTCCTCCCTTCCTCTCTCTCTCACTCTCTCCCTCTTGATAGCTGCCTCTCAGTGCTGTTCTAATTGTAATTCTTTTGTACCACAGTTCAATAGTTAATTAATAGTTAGGTATTAACTAGTAAATTACATAAGCTTCATTGCATGTTTCAGTTACAGCTGTTTTATATTTTGGTGTTTTTTGCCATTGTTTTAACTTCAAGTCCTCTTTCTAACTTCGCTACATTGTCTATACATAGAACAGGTTGTGGTTGTTTAATCTCAAAACAGAAACCATTTTCTAAATTTAAACTGAGTTTCGTGTATTAAATTTGCATTCTTTATAATGTTTTGAGGTTTTTATTTTGGCTCTTAAGATCAACTTGTCCTTTTATTTCTCTGGAGCTGAATTGAGTACCTGTATAGTGGACTAGTACAATCATTATGGCATTGGACATGATGCCTACCTGAACTACTTTAGCCATATGCATTCTGAGCTCAAATCCAGCTGTAGCATATTTGGATGGTAGAGGAAGGGCAGTTGGCATTAGGAAGGGCATCCAGCTGTAGAAACTCTGCCAAATCAGATTGGAGCCTGGTGTTGCCATCTGGTTTCACCAGTCCTCAGTCAAATCGTCCAACCCATGCTAGCATGGAAAGCGGACGTTAAACGATGATGATGATGATGATGACTGTTGCCATCTCCCTCTTTAACACTACTACCTGGTCCTTAACTCCTTTTGATGGGTCTAATCTATTGCAAGCATTCAAGCTAGGTTTTCAGCTTGAGGATACCTTTCTACCCCTCAAAAACCTTACGGAGCCTGTAAAAGGTTCATCTGGCACATTCTTTCCATCTGATTAAACAGAATTGCAGGTATAAATATATGTGTGTGTGAGTGTGTACTTGTATGATTTTCACTAGGAGATTTGAATGTCTGAGATGGCTTTATGTAGCTGTATATGTGTGTTTGTGCATACATGTATACATGCACACAATAAGCTTCTTTCAGTTTCTGCTTCTCAAACCAACTCACGAGGCTTTGCCTGGGGCTATAGTAGAAATTGCTTGCCCAAGGTGTTGTAAAGTGGGACTGAACCCATAATTATGCGATTGGGAATCAACATTTTTTTACCACAAATCAACATAGCCCATTTGCTCACCTGTTTCCAAGCAAGGTAATGTTTCTGAGCATAACAGACAGTTCCGTAAGGCCCAGGCTTAACAACCACAAGTACCCTTTTATTATCCAGAAGATGCAAAATGTTACAGCCCTAGCCAAGCATATATGGTCATTGAAGGAAAGCACCATTGAGAGTTGGAGGGGTGTAAGCCTTGCTTCAATAATAGTAAGGGGTGCAAGTTATGCCTGATGGAGAAAAGAACTATACTAAATAACTCTCTTCACCCTGACATCTACCTGAACTGCCAATGCGAGATTTTCTGATCATGCACACATGAAAGGAAGAACATGCTTGGATACTGATGGACAACATCATGATTATAAGTGATTGCCACATGCACAGTGTTTTTATCACATGCAATTTATTACATACAAACATGCATATACACATACATACCTCCTAAGAGCACCGTCCGAGCGTGATCGTTGCCAGAGCACCAGCTGCCTGGCTTCCGTGCCAGTAGCATTTAAATAGCACCATTTGAGCATGATCGTTACCAACATCGCCTTCCTGGCACTTGTGCCAGTGGCACGTGAAAAGCCATTCAAGCAAGATCGTTGCCAGTACCGCTGGACTGGCTCCCGTGCAGGTAACACGTAAAATACACCATTTCGAGTGTGGCCGTTGCCAGTACCTCGTGACTGGCCTTCGTGCCGGTGGCATGTAAAAGCACCCACTACACTCTCGGAGTGGTTGGCGTTAGGAAGGGCATCCAGCTGTAGAAACACTGCCAAATCAGATTGGAGCCTGGTGTAGCCACCTGGTCCACCAGTCCTCAGTCAAATCGTCCAACCCATGCTTTAGGTGTTTTCGCTCAATAAACACTCACAACGCCCTGTCTGGGAATCGAAACCGCGATCCTATGACCACAAGTTCGCTGCTCTAACCACTGGGCCATTGCACCTTCACAATGTTAGCATAAGTAAAGAATAAACAACAGCAAACATTTAGTGTTGGAAAGACAGGGTTCTGGACGTAGCCAGGGTCAGGGGTTTGATGGTGACTGCGAAGTGTTTCACATGTCTGAAGGTTTGAATAAGTTTCTAGACAGGTAAAAAAAAGTTTAACCTGTTTTATATAAGTAGTAATAATACGTACATTTGATTGAACACTGATGGTAATAATGGTGGTTATACGGTGGTGGTGGTGGTGGT
>NC_068984.1:140751619-140755511 GCF_001194135.2 Octopus bimaculoides | reverse complement strand
GGGGTTGTCATGGTGGTGACAGAGGCTGTTGTTTTCCTGCTGTGGTGGTAGCTGAAATACTAGTAGTGGTGAAATTTGTTGTAGTATTGGAAGTAGTAATGGTAGTAGTGTGTGTTATGATGATGGTAGTGGTGATGGTGTTGCTGCTTCTCATTTTGCGACAGCAGTGGGGGAGTCAGATGCAGTGGCGGAGGCGGTAGTTGTGGTGGTGGTGGTGGAAGTTAACAATAGACAGATTCCTCAGTAATTTTATTTCTCTGTGTAAAATTATTTAATTTCTTTAATTCTGTCTGTGTGTCCAGAGAAGAAAAAATATTTTTATACGGCAGGTAGACATTGGAACTGATAATGGTTATTGTGGCTATAATAATGTTTTTTTTTATATCTGGAGTACACTGTAGAATGATGATGATGATGATGATTGCTACTGAATAACAATAAAAATAAGAAGAAGAATGATAATAATAATAATTATAACAACGATGTTTGCTTTATTAATTGTAGTTGTTATGAATCAGTTTATTGTTAACGGACAAGACTGAATTCTAACAGCACACACATACCTATTTCCCATCATATGTTATTGTTTAACCCCAGGTCAGCCCCTGACCCAGTAAACCTATGATCAAAGACATTCCACCTATGACTATTTTTTTTTTCTTTTTAGGAATATCTACAACTGTTATTTTTTTTTATTTCTACATAATTTTTTTGTTGACATTTTTGTTTTTATTTTATTTGTAAGTCACTGAGGTGTAATTTGAGGCACATCTTTGCCATTGTGATGATTGTAATAATAATAATAATAATAATAATAAAGAAGAACGAACGAACGAAGAAGAAGAATGAACGAAGAAGAAGCAGAAGAAGAAGAAGAACGAAGAAGAAGACGAAGAAGAAGAATGAAAAGGAGGAGGAGGAGAAGAAGAACGAAGAAGGTTACTGTCATCCCAGTAGTTGTTGGGGATCCTGGAGCAGTAACAACCAGGTTTAAGAAATTTTTGGAGAAACTGGGATTGACTTGAGGGTAGAACATGCTCAGAAAACTGCTTTATTGGGGACAGTGAGGATCTTGAGGTTGATACTTGGGTGTTAAGTATTGTGGAAAGAGGCTAGAAACTGAGGTTGGGGGTAAGCAAGGGCATGCTCCCTGTAGAAAATCCAGCTCCAAAAGAACCTCATGATAGCAAAGGAGAATGGGCACCAACCAGCCTAAAGGTTGGGGTGGGCTGCTCCTGCCTACCTCAGTTGCTATGGCATTCAGGTAGATCCGGCCACCCCCCGTTAACGGGGACAAAACTCAGATTTAAAACACTGGATGATGATGATGAAGGGTGGGAGCTGGTCACTTACATCAACAGGCACTTATTTTATCAAGGATGAATGGCGAAGTTGACCTTCACAGAATTTGAACTCGGGCTGTGAAGACAGACAAAATGCCATTTAGCACTTTGCCCAACTTGCTAACAATTATGCCAGCTCACCACCTCTGGAAACCTCTGCCAAGGTAACACCAACGTCCTCTCAATGATTAGCCAGAGATGATTTTTTAAATGAGAATATCTGAAATAAACTCGACCGCTCTCACAAACAAAAAATACTAAAAATGAACCCAACCGCTCTCAAAAATTAATTTTTAAAAAACGGAAAAATAATCCAACATCCAATTGATCCCAAAATCTAATCAGCTTGTGCCAGTCATGAGGTCAAACATCCCTGAAAGTTTCATCTGAATCCATCCAGCGGTTCTTGAGATATCTTGTCCACAGACAAACAAACAAACACAACTGAAAACAATACCTTCGCCTTCAGTAAAGCAGAGGTAGTAGTAATAATAATAATAATAATAATCATATTTGTACATCAATCAAATCAGATAAATCTAATAAAGGAAAAGCAGTGTTTCAAATCCATCCAAAAATGTTTCATCACGTGTTTGTTTTGGCAATGATGTTTTTCATCAGGATGTTCAAAGTGTTTTCAATGCAAGATGAGCATGCAAGCACACCGACACATAATGCCTTCTCACATTTCCAGATCTATGCCTGCAAACAACCACACACACACACACACACTGGAAACACATGCAAGAAACCTGTTAATATAATATTCTCCCTGAGATGCCATTAAAATTCATCCCTACCCCTTTTCCACCCTGTTTGACCTCAATCAACCACCTTTACCTACCTATCTAGTCCAGTTACAACTAGTTTCAGTCACTCCCCACCCTCTACTCTACTTACCTTTTAAATGCCATTCCTGAAATACTCACACACACACACCTCTTCACCTGATCATCCATCCCAGGTATGTTGTGTATGTGTGGCATAGTAAGTAGGTACCACACCTATTTGACCCAAATACTATTGCTGCTGTTTATGATTTGTCAAATGCTGCTCTCTTAGTGTTTAGTGTGAGGTGGTGGCGCTTATCGTGTGGCCTTAAACTTTCTAGTCATGTCTATCTGCATTTTTAGGGGTATACACCTTATTTAATGCACCCTCCACTTCTTTTTAACTCCCCTTTTCTCTCCTCTCTCCTCTGTCTTCTGTCACACACACACACACACACACACACACACACATGCTCTTTCTCTCTCTTCTTTTGTCTCACACCATAGTCTTTCTCTCACACCACACACTCTCTCCTGTCACACTCTCACACAACATACTTTATCTCTGTTATGAGGAATTTTTTTTCTCTCCCCCTCATGATGCATTCTCTCTCTTTTTCTGGACTCTCTCTCATCTCACTGTGCTCTCTAATTGGAGTGTGTTACTCAGGGGTTGAGAGAAACGTTATCAATTCTTCTTCTTCTCCAAAATTCTAGCCTTCAACCTATTTTGAAAACAATAATAAGGTTTAATTTGAGGTGATGGCGGTTATTTTGTAGCCTTAAACTTTCTAGTCATGTCTATCCGCATTTTTAGGGGTATACACCTTATCTAATGTACCCTCCACTTCTTTTTAACTCCACTTTTCTCTTCTGTCTTCTGTCTCACACACACACACACACACACACACACACACACACACACACGTGCTCTTTCTCTCTCTCTTTTGTCGAACACCATAGACTTCCTCTCACACCATAATCTCTCTCTCTCTCACCACACACTCTCTCTCTCACACTCTCACACAACATACTTTCTCTCTGTTATGAGGCATTCTCTCTCTCTCCCCCTCATGATGCATTCTCTCTCTTTTTCTGGACTCTCTCTCACTCTCTCTCATCTCACTGTGCTCTCTAATTGGAGAGTGTTAGTCAGGGGTTGAGATAAATGTCATCAATTATTCTTCTTCTGCCAAATTTCTAGCCTTCAACTTATTTTAAAAACAATTATTGTTTTCAAGTGCATGTTTTTATTGCACCACCAAATACTTGTCAAGTGTGTGTGTGTGTGTGTAGCATTGTCTTTTTGGAGCAAGTGTGCCATGTGTTGTAACAGCTGACTATAATGTTGCTACAACAGTTGTTGGATCTACCTTTCTATACAACCTAATTCACTCATTTGGGTAACAAAGCCAAACCTCACTTCGCTAGGGATTATTATAAAGACTGCAAACAAACAGGAAACAACTTCTATCTCATTCCAGGGTGAAAAACTAGAGGTAGTCGATAGCTTCCGCTATCTGGGCGACCAAGTTAGTAGTGGGGGTGGGTGCGCTGAAAGTGTAGCTGCTAGAAATAAGAATAGCCTGGGCAAAGTTTAGAGAGCTCTTACCCCTGCTGGCGACAAAGGGACTCTCACTCAGAGTAAAAGGCAGACTGTATGATGCATGCGTACGAACAACCATGCTACATGGCAGTGAAACATGGGCTGTAACTGCTGAGGACATACGTAAGCTCGCAAGGAATGAAGCCAGTATGCTCCGTTGGATGTGTAATGTC
>NC_068984.1:140748894-140751382 GCF_001194135.2 Octopus bimaculoides | reverse complement strand
GTTGCCAGTACCGCCTGACTGGCTCCTGTAGGATTTTCGAGCGAGATCGTTGCCAGTGCCCCTGGACTGGCTTGTGCGGGTGGCACATAAAAGACACCATTTCGAGCGTGGCCGTTTTCGTGCGGGTGACACGTAAAAGCACCCACTACACTCTCTGAGTGGTTGGCGTTAGGAAGGGCATCCAGCTGTAGAAACTCTGCCAAATCAGACTGGAGCCTGGTGTTGCCATCCGGTTTCACCAGTCCTCAGTCAAATCGTCCAACCCATGCTAGCATGGAAAGCGGACGTTAAACGATGATGATTTTTGTGATAATGTCTGATGGACCCGGAGTTTTTCCTCTCTAATTGCCTTCTCTCTCATACTGCCATCAACTAAAATTGCTGGTCCCGTCACTGGATTTACATTTGGAAGGCTCTCTTTCTCCCATGCATTCTCCATGCTTAATAGTCTTTCATAGAAACATTTCCATGTCTCTTCCTTTCCAAAATCGTTCAGTACAAGTCTACCATTATCCATCTGTACACATTCCTCTTCCACAACGTTTTAATTCTCCCTGAATTCTTTCCTGAAGTTAGCGCTACGAGGTGATATCACAAAGTTCCTGGGTTAATTTTGTAGCACACCAACAGATGGCAGCACAGGTTGCATGCACAGTAAAAGCTAGGAATGACCTTCATGAGGCAGTGTGCCGCGTGACATCACTGTGTTTACTTCGCAATTTGAGAAATTTGTGTTTTTTATGATCACATGATGATGTATGCTGTAGTCTGCAATTTTGTCTTGGAGAGGAACAAACAGCCAACATGAAATTTTGCATTAAACTTGGGAAGTCTGCTGCAGCGACACTGCACATTCTTTGGCAAGCTCATGGCGACAACGCAATGGGTCGTATGCAATGTCTTGAGTGGTACAGGTGCTTCAAAAGAGGAAGAACATCTCTGAAAGAATGAGCGATCTGGAAGACTTGCCACGAGTGTCACCCACAGAAATGTGGTATTGTGCATTGAGAGTTCGTCCCCCAGGGCCAGACTGCCAATCAGGAGTTCTACTCTGATGCTTTGAAGCATTTGAGGGAGGACATTCGGTGAAACCAACCAATTCTGTGGAGCGTGAAGAATTGGATTCTTGACCAAGCTCTTCCTCACTTGTGAGTTTCTCACCAAAAACAACATGGTGTCACTTGCACACCTGTCCTATTCACCAGATTTGACACCTGCAGACTTCCACCTCTTCCTCCAAGATGAAAACACAGCTCAAAGGCCACCGTTTTGACACCATTGTCAAGACTCAGAGTGAATCGCAGAAGGTCTTCAACACACTTTGAGAAAACGAGTTCCTGACTAGATTCCAAAAGTTGCAGGAATGCTGGAACCAGTGTATTGCTGTGCAAGGTGACTATTTCGAAGGAGATGATGGTAAAACTTAGGTAAATAAGTTATTTTTCATTAAGCATCTCTAATTCCAGGAACCTATTGATACCACCTCATACAGATCATCAAGTCGTTTACATCACAGAATCCAGCAGCTTTGTTCACTCCTCATTTTCATACACATACACATATATAATGTGTACACGCACGTGTGCGTCTCTCTCTCTCTCTCTCGTTCTCAATATACATATGTATAAGATGGCGAGCTGGCAGAAACGTTAGCACGCCAGACGAAATGCTTAGCGGTATTTCGTCTGTCTTTACGTTCTGAGTTCATATTCCGCCAAGGTCGACTTTGCCTTTAATCCTTTCGAGGTTGATAAATCAAGTACCAGTTGCGTACTAGGGTCGATCTAATCGACTGCCCCCCTCCCCCAAAATTTCAAGCCTTGTGCCTAGAGTAGAAAAGCATATACATATGTATATATGGCTTAATGGTTAGGGTGTTGCACTCACAATCTAGCAATCATGGTTTCAATTCCTAGACCAGGTGGTGCATTCTGTTCTTGAGCGAAACACTTCATTTCACATTGCTCTGCAAACACTTCAACACTTGATGCCTGGTACACCATGCACCTGGTCAGGCAACATCGATTTGATGGAGGGACTGGGCTAATATACAGCACATGCATTTGATCACTATAAGCAAATCATTTGTGTGCAGGCCATTCAGCAAAAACTGAACACTTATATTGTCGTCTTTGACAGAGGAGTCCATTACACACACACACACACACATATATATATATATATAAATTAAGAAATGGAGTTAAACGCAGGTGTTATTCAAAGATTTAAATAACACCTGCGTTTAACTCTATTTCTTAATTTATCTATGTCATACAAAAACATTTCACTAAACCCTGGAATTTCTCCCTTTATGAATAGGCTGTAACATCCTTGGGACTTATGTAAATTTTTGCTACCCTGGTAACTATTTGTTTATTTTTTCCGTGTTATTTGTACACATTGAAAAAATACTCATCTATATATATATATATATATATATTATCCATATAAATATTTATATGAATAATATATAGTTTATTGACTAGTT
>NC_068984.1:140746208-140747112 GCF_001194135.2 Octopus bimaculoides | reverse complement strand
CAGCTTTATATTACATTAATCTTAATCTTATTTCGGCCAGAGTTCTTTCGTCACACTTCTGTGACCTCATCAGTGGTCCTTTGTTTCCTTCCTTCTTATGCTAAATATCAGCCATTTTGTATTTTGTATTCCTATTGTATGTATCTACGCATGTGTGTCTTTCAATGTGTCTGTGTCTTTTGTAAGTGCATGTGTGTATGGGGAGTGTCTGTATCACCTATATTCTCTGTTAATACGTGTTCGTTTGTATTTGTTTCTATTTATTTATTTGTTCATGTGTGTATGTGTGTGTGTGTGTGGGGGGGTTTGTGTTTAATTAAATTTTGTTATCGTATGTAGTATTTAATTCCATTTGTTTATCTATGTATTGTATTATACTTTGTTCATATTATTATTGGTTTATGGTTAACATGTTGTCACATGCTGTGGTTTGTGGTTTGTTAGTGGTGTGTGTTAGTGTTCCATTCTAGTTTCCTATTCAGGCTAGGTTTCTCTTCTATTATGTGTGTAGCTTCAGTAATTTGTCTAAGTGCTGCATCACTGCTATGTGTAGATAAGATTTTAATTTCTATGTTGTTGATTGAGCCTCTATGTTCTTGCTCAGCGTGCTGGTACAGAACTGATGAGTTCTTCCCTTCCTTAAGTTCCCTCCAGTGTTCGTTTTCCCGCTCCCCTATGCCCCTGTTTCGCCTACATATGTCATTGTCTTATTTCTGCATCATCCCTCTGTACATCTTATACTATAGACCACATTTCTGGTTTTGCAGTTTGTTTGTGGGCTAAATCTACATACGGTACAGTTCTTATCAGTGCAGGGGGTTCTACTGAAAGGGTATGTTCTACTGATAAGGGATTTAATAGGGTTGCCTGGCCTTTCAACAACCTTAATTCTTAGCTTAAGTTT
>NC_068984.1:140737910-140745796 GCF_001194135.2 Octopus bimaculoides | reverse complement strand
ATACCCTGATCCTTTCTTTATGGCTGTAACCTGAGAACTGCATGTGGTGGACGAAATGTTGTATATATGTCTCTTTAATTCTGTAGGGTCGCACATGCAGGAGACATTTCGCATTACTCTGACGAGGTCTGCCATCAATATGTTGAATTTGGCTTTGTCCGCAATAGCCGAGTTCCGGTGGATCAGGTATTTGGAGGCCATAGGTTTTGTATAGTGTGAATGGAGGATTCTGGTTTTATTGTTCTTAGTTTCTAGCCAGAGTTCAGTATCTAATACAGGTAATCTATGGTTAGGGTGTTTAGTAGGGTAGTCGATTGTAACTTTAATACTCTGGTGGATGGAGTTAGCTATTTGGTGGATGCTCTCCATAGTCTTAGTTTCTATTTCTATTTCAGGGGTACTCTCTTGTGGGGGTGTCTTTACCACTAAGTTGATATCATCGACATATCGAGAGGACACAGAACTCCATACTCGTGAATGTGTATGGAGAATGGAGAAATGGAAGTGGTTCAGGGTGAATGAAGGAAGGTAAGAGAGAAATAGGGGTGGGAGATGTAGTGTGTATCTATCCTACTTTCAGGTGATGGGTAAGTGATGGGTGGTTAGAGGATGAAATGATGGGGAGGGAATGGTTGACAGGGCATAACCAATGCAGGTGGGCATGGGACAGAGCCCTTCACAGACAAGCATTACCTATGTGGTTTTGGGACATCAATTCTGCTGTGGTGGCAGAAACGTTAGCACAGCAGGCGAAATACTTAGTAGTATTTCACCTGTCTTCTCGTCTTGAGTTCAAATTCCGCCAAGGTCAACTTTACCTTTCATCTTTTCGGGGTCGATAAATTAAGTACCAGATGTGTACTGGGAGCCGATCTAATCGACTGGTCCCCTCCCCCAAAATTTCAGCCCTTGAGTAGAAAAGAATTCTGCTGTGGTCTATGTGCCTTCTTGAATACAGCAAAGCGCCATAGATCTCGGTCCTTTGTCATTTCCTTCACCAGGTGCAGTGTCTCAAGACCAGCCTTCAGTACTTCGTCCCATGTCTTCCTGGGTCTCCCTCTTCCATATTTACATACAGCTCCATCGCATGACTTTTGGAGGGCCCCTGCAACTTTTTGTTTCGAGGCCCCATCCCTTTAATGAAAATTCATAATCAACACACCTTTTATTCATAGCTATATTTTACTTTATTCTATCTGAAGTTCAATATTTCACGTTATCCTAAAGAACATCTCTAAAAATACAAGTTAAATCTATTGAGGTCTGTTACAAATTTCAATAAGTAAAACTTCCAGATATGAATAAAAGAGCACTTTTAGAATCCAGGCAACTTTCAAAGACAAACACGGTACACTTTCCACTTCGCGAAATTATGGATCAGTTCAGAATAATATTGCTGAGAACCAAGTTCATGTTCAATAGGTGTCATAGACAATTCACAAAGTCTGGTACATGTTCGTGGTACAATATATTTTTACAAGAGCTTTTGCAGGTACAGTGTATTACTGTTTTGTTTCCTGAAATTTTCAGTTAACACAGTTTAATTCTTGTTCAACATCTTAACCAGAGTAAATAGACGACCCATCTACATACTCTTATCTTAACATGGAGCCCCTCAACCATGGAAGTTCCCTGCAACCACAGGGGTTGCAGGGCTCAGCGATGGCCCAGTTATATATATATATGTGTGTGTGTGTAGTATTTTCCAGTTCATGTTATCCATCATGGTCACACACACACACACACACACACACACACACACACACACACACAATATCCTGCTGTGAATTGAATTCTAGTCTGTACACCAATTTGTTAATGCCTCAACGAAACCTAATCCTTCATTATATTTGTAAATATTGATTTTTGGCAACTGTTAATCTGTTTAATGTGGCTGCCATGGTTGTTATCATCATCATCATCATCATCATCATTATAAGAGAAGGAGTTGATCTGGTTGTCAGCAAGATTACTATGTGTGCTCTGCTGTATGTAGTAATGTGTAGGTTGTAGTACTGGTGGTGGCTGTTCTGAAGCTGTAAGTAATGGTCATGGCAATAATACCAGTGGTGGTGGCAGCATAGTAGTAGTAGTAGTAGTAGTAGTAGTAGCGAGGGACATTCCACAGTTGAATTAGAACAGTCACAAACAGTGAAAGAAGACATGCACCCAACACCAGAGCTGAAAACACCTCCGAAAGGGGGTGGCCCCGCCACATCAAAACGGTAGAGGAGTAGGGGCCGAAACCGGACGTGGTTCCTCCTGATGATGTCTTGAGCTAACTGGATCCTATAAAGGAGCTGTTGTGGTAGCAGACCACGAAACATGGTTGAAATTCCTCCTGAGAAGACAGTCCATACTGACTGATACCCAGCTGCACATGACCCCACTCACGAAGTATTGGCCAGTTGTCTTTGATATGCATCCTTAAATAGGGCTGAACTGGGTTTAAATACCACCAGGTACTTCAGGCCATAATGTTGGTGATGGAGCTCCATGTTGTCTTTCAGCCTGCTGGACATTGTGACCAAATATTCTTCAAATTCATGATCAGAATGTTTTTGGTCAGAATTTTACTGGATCTGGATTGACCTATGACCAAACAACACATAGTATTTATCATATATACATAGTGAACCATATACCCACTACCGACATACATATCATGTATGTGTATATATTCCTACTTACCATATATATATAACTACGTGCTACCTGCCTGCAATATAGGCGCAGGTGTGGCTGTGTGGTATGAGGCTTGCATCCCAGCCACATAGCTCTGGGTTGGGCAAGTGTCTTCTATAGCCTCAGGCTGACCAAAGCTTTGTGAGTAGATTTGGTTGACAGGAACTGAAAAAAAGGCGGCGAGCTGGCAGAAACATTAGCACGCCGGGCGAAATACTTAATGGTATTTCATCTGCCGCTACGTTCTGAGTTCAAATTCTGCCGAGGTCGACTTTGCCTTTCATCCTTTCGGGGTCGATTAAATAAGTACCAGTTACATACTGGGGTCGATATAATCGACTTAACCCATTTGTCTCTCCTTGTTTGTCCCCTCTGTGTGTAGCCCCCTGTGGGCAATAAAGAAATAAGAAACTGAACGAAGCCTATCATATATATATATATCATCATTATCATCATCATCGTCATTTAACGTCCGCTTTCCATGCTAGCATGGGTTGGACGATTTGACTGAGGACTAGCAAGCTGGGAGGCTGCACCAGGCTCCAATCTGATCTGGCAGAATTTCTACAGCTGGATGCCCTTCCTAACACCAACCACTCCGAGAGTGTAGTGGGTGCTTTTACGTGCCACCGGCACGAGGGCCAGTCAGACGGCACTGGCAGCGTCCACACTCAAAAAGGTGTTTTTTTTACGTGCCACCTGCACAGGAGCCAGTCCAGCGGCACTGGCAACGACCTCGCTCAAATGATTTTCTAACGTGCCATCACTACCACCACCACCATCATTTCTGTCTCCACCTTCCCTACACAACCATCATATATATATATATATATATATATATATATATGTCACATACTTTCTAATTTAGGTGCAGACATCTTACACACATTCTGGTGTGTACAGAATGTAGTGTTTGGTGATATTTGGTCAATAAGTGACTGAGTTTAATTAAACAATCCACCACACAGCTTTTTGCTAAAGTATTAGCATATTTTTAGTAACTTGTGGTGTGTGTGTGTGTTTGTATATCTGTGTATGTGGGAGTCTTTATATCATTGTATGTAATTGAGTGTGTGTCGCTGTGCATGTGTGTGTGTCTGGATAATACAGATGTGTTGTTGTAATGCTGCGTGTGCACACGCGTACACTAACACTCCCATTCTTACACAAACATATGCACTTCATCTTTCAGTATATTTATTAACTATTAAGCATAGATTAATCACCGCCACCACCACTACTACTACTACTACTGTAGATTAACTGTTGTCAAGTATTTACAAACAAGGGCGATTGTTTGTTCCATAATACACACACACACACACACACACACACACACACATGCACGCGCACGCACACGCACACACACACACGCACACATATGCACGCACACACACAAGACTTATTTGACTCAGATGATGTCACTCTAACTCTGAATTCTTGTAATCCTACATCATTGATATTTTCACCACCACCACCATCATCATTTCTGTCTCCACCTTCCCCCCACACAGCCATCACCACCATCGTAATCACCATTATCAATATCATCATTATCACCACCACCACCGCCCTTATCACAGTACCATTCATTTACAATACTATCACTGATTCCACTCCCACATTCACTACTACCACCACCACCACAGGTATGATCAATCATTGTTGCTACCACTGTTATACATCTACTTTCACTTTCACCACAACCATCACTACCATCATCATTATCATTATAACAACTATTACGGCTGCCAACTTTCTCTACATGCTGTATAATCTAATGATCTGTTCATTAGTAACTAATTAATTGTGCCTCACCTCGTGTTGACTTTACAACTTTTCACACTGCTGTTTTCACACCTTGATGGATCAAGCGCCATGCAAAAGTCTACCTCTCTCTTTAGAGCTCTTTCTTTCTCTCCTCCACCACTTTTCATTGGAATTTACCTTTGAATTAATATAATAATAATAATTATTATTATTTTAATGTGATGCTGAATGGATAATTAATTCTGAGACAAGAAAAAAAAAACATGTAAAATACTTGCTCAAGTGTGCTACTGGGATACATATACCCAAGATACAAACATACACATTACATATATATAAATATATATATATACATACATATCTACAATCATGTCTGCATTTCATCTATATTATTCAAAACCATTATCTCTGAAGATACCCACATTTGGGTACCAACCAAAGAAAAAGCCAGGGCTTGTGGCTCGAAGAGCAAGCATGTTCCCGGATCCCAGTATAACTCCGGATCGTTATTTGGATCCCAGTACAGTTGTATGTAGAAACAAAAGAAAAAAATATTATTATTATTATTATTATTATTATTATTATTATTATTATTATTATTATTATTGTTATTGTTATTTCTTTTTATCACAGGTTTTGTTGGAACTTCTGGAGTCTTACATGTGTTGTGGGCTTTCTACCTGTAACCTATGTACCATGCTATTCGTTCTTTTCAACATTCTAATACTTTCCTTATTATTCTGGCCGTGCCAAGGAGGCAAACCTTTTGTGACAGTTCCACTGGGAACTCTATTCCAATTTCCTTAATATTCCTCTTGATGCCTTCTGATACTGTCCCCAAGGACCCAACAATAATTGGCACTATCTTCACCTTCTTCATTTTCCATAGCCGGGCTATTTCGTACTTAAGAGGGCTGTATTTATCTGTCTTTTCGCCTTCCTTCTTGACTATTCGTGGATCAAAGGGTCATGCAACATCAACTATATAGCATACGTGGTGCACCTTGTCCACCACCACTAGGTTCGGTCTGTTATGTTCTAGCACCTGATCTGTTTGGATCCCCAAGAGCCATATGCACCCCAGCTGAGAATCCTTGGGTCTGAGCACGTTTTGTGAGTTGCATCATGAATATAAATGTTGGGTGGTGATTATGTAACAGTATGGTATTTGTGAATTGTGTTATGCATTTTAGTATCAGGTGATAATTGTGTAGGGTGCGTCATGGGTGGGTTATTTTGGATGATTATTATTATGATAATTATTGATAATATTAAAAGTGAGGAATGGCATAACAAGTTGTGTGGCACCAAATTATTGTAATTAAAATTAATTGGTGAGTGACATAATCTATTGAGCAACGTCAGACTATATTGTTAAAGCATTGGAAAAATATCTCATAAAGTTTCTTTCAGATCTTTACATTCCGAGTTCAAATCCCACTGAAGCCAACCTTCCTTTCATTCATTTTGTTCTTGATAACGTACGCGTCATGTCTTTGGATTGATTAATCCCCCTCTCCCTTTAATCTGTGGTTATGTGAAAAATTATTATTCTAGGTAGGGGTGGTTGACAGTTGTAATGGTAATGTCTTGTGGTATTTTATTACACTGCTTTGTGTCCCAAGTTCAGTCTTTTAGGAACCAACTTTACCTCCTCAAGTCTACATACTTGTCACATTCCTTTTGCCAAAGTTAGACATCAAGGCTTTATGGTAATACATTCCTGTATCTTGATGATATGGTGTTGTTGTGTAAGCCTTACATCAAATTTGACATGGCAGATGGGATCAAACAAAATCCACTTGTGACCACCCCATCTTTTTTGTATATACTTTCAAAACAGTTTAAGGAATTATGGATGCTATTTCTAGGAATACTCATTTGAAGAAATACCTATTCTTAAAGTTTCCTAATTTTTTAATTACTAACTTCTCCAAAGCATGGTTGTAATTTTCATAATCAGATTCCATCTGTGTAGGAATTATTAATAAAGTCAGGCACTATACATCAAACCAAAAAATTCTTAAGTTCTCAGTATGTGTCATGTCCTGGAATCAATTTATGCCAAAGACGCAAAACTTTTATTTCCTGCTGTTGCACACAGTATATTTTTGCATACTGTCTGGGGCCCACCTAGAGGTTGATAAAATAAAATCAGAAATCTGTGTGCAAGAATGAATATAATTTAAACTGTAATTGAAAAACCAAAATAATAAAATAAACCTTACCAGCCATTTCTGAATAGTAAAAATTTCAAATTAACTCAGAACTCTTCTTTCCATTTTACAAAAAATAAATAGCCTGATCAATATATTTTTTTTATCAATATCTATATAACTTTACTAAATGTTCAAATGTCACTGTAACCCATTAAAAGGTTAATGCAGCCAACTTCTAAACCTATGACTGGTTCTGTGAGTCTCTGATTTAACAAAGAAGATCTGAGTCATTTTGGAGGATGCAGAGGGGCTGGCATGAGACCATCAGTGGTGGGGGGCACTGATGGACCTGGTCAACTCTATGCATGATGCTGCCTCTGGGACAACTAACCTCTGGTAATCCCAGCCCCGGCAAGCAAGACCACAAGTGAGTGATATTGCTTCACACACACAACAAAGTTGTGATCTTGCACCAATGGCAGAAACCATAAATTTTAATAATGGTACTGTTATAAAACTGGACCTCTGAATTACTGGTACAGTTTATCCAATGGACTTTTGTCTCAACCCAATTTCATTCATACAAATTTGGGTTGAACTAAGCCTCTAGTAAAATTCTAAAGGCTTAGTAAAATGCCTGGCAGTGGAATTAAACCTTAGACATTCTTATTGTAAAGGAAATTTCTCAACCATTTGGTCATGCCTGCATCCAATTATTATTTAATTACACTAACATGTTTGCGTATACATAAATATGGTGTCTCTATATAATTATACACTCTCATATATATTCAGACACACATAACTATACATATATACCAAGTCACAATGATATCGTCGTCTATGTTGTGTGTGGGTGTGTGTGTGCATGTATGTGTATATACGTATATATATATATATATATATATATATATATATATATATATATATATATATATACACACACACACACACTATTTGTGTGTTTGTGTGTCTATGAATAAATACATATATATATATATAATATTAGGGATAATACATAATATTAGCATATTTATGTATACGCAAAAATGTTAGTGTAATTAAATAATTGGATGCAGGCATGACCAAATGGTTGAGAAATTTCCTTTACAATAAGAATGTCTAAGGTTTAATTCCACTGCCAGACATTATATAACATTATATGTATATATAAATATATATTATATATATATATATGTATATAAATATATATTATATATATATATATGTATATATATATATATATATATATATATATATATATATATATAT
>NC_068984.1:140734713-140735002 GCF_001194135.2 Octopus bimaculoides | reverse complement strand
AGACGATTGCGCTGGTTTGGACATGTGGTGAGAATGAATGAGGATAGCTGCGTGAAAAAGTGCCACTCCCTGACAGTTGAGGGAACCCGTGGAAGAGGTAGGCCCAGGAGGACCTGGGCGTTGAGGTGGTGAGGCAAGACCTTCGAACATTGGACCTCACCGAGGCGATGACTACTGACCGAGACCTTTGGAAATGTGCTGTGTGTGAGAAGACCCGGCAAGCCAAGTAAGATCGTTGCCAGTGCCCCTGGACTGGCTCTTGTGCGGGTGGCACATAAGATGTACCATC
>NC_068984.1:140727172-140734086 GCF_001194135.2 Octopus bimaculoides | reverse complement strand
TATATATATATATATATATATATATATATATATGAAAATGAAAGGACACAGGAATAAACGATTATCTTATGAACTTCATTATCTTACAGCTGTTCCTATTATAAGATGCAATGGGCTCATGACTGAATGTCTGAGTAACACCTTTTAGCTTCATTGGAGTCTTGAATATGACTTCATATCTGACGCTCTGGAGAAGCTGTAAAATATTACTCAGGCACTCAATTATACGTCCACAACATCTAATAGCAGAAACGGCTGTAAGCAAACAAAGTCCATACCATAATTGTTTATTCCTGTGTCCTCTCATTTTCTTATTACCACTCTGTACTCAACTAATGCTTTGTTCAGAAGCATGTACAGTAATCCCTCAACTATCACCGGTGAGCCATTCAGGCATTCAAGAGGATGAATTTGTGGTGTGCTCATAGTGCATACTCTCCCAGTGCATCTATCACATACTCACCCATTGTACATCCCTCCTTATGCATGACTACATGACAAAATGTGTGCATGTGTATGCATATGCATCTGCTCATCATATGCATGTGCACAGATTTGTGCATGCACAAGCACCCATATACATGTGCACCCATGCATGTGTATGTGTGTACACATGCACATGTGTTTATGTACACGTGTGCATGTGCTCATGTGCATATGTACATGGAGATAAAGGTGTGCATGCACGTGTGTGTGTGCGTGTGTATGTGTGCCTTCATGTATGTGTACATACATAGATATGTGAATGTACATCAAGGCACACATACATACTCGTATAAGTATGGATGCATACATGCAGATATATGGGCATATACATGTACATATATACACATATATACCCCCACATCTACCACCACCGCCACCACCACACAACCGATTTCTTGTCCACCATGTAGTTGATTTCCTGTTCACCATGTGATTGATTTCCTGTTCACTATACAATATTTTCCAACTAAATGTTGTTGTTGAAATACCAGCATCACACTGCTATACCATGTGACCTTTCTCAACCAATTGCAGGCTAATGTCCAGTAATAAACATTGACCCTCTTCAATCGAACTCTCATTCAAACCCCATTGGCTGAAGACTAGCCACACACTTGAAACTCAGAGTACCAAGGCGTCTGAATCAAACTATTTTCATCAAAACATGTAACTTCCAATAAATGTCTTTCGTTTGTCTATTCCCTCATATGTATGTATATATATATATATATATATATATATAAGACTTGAGCAATGTAACTACACATGGGCCATTGGTGGTTTCTTTTCCATGTTTGGACTTTTTCCATTCTCCTTTCTGATGAAGAGCTATGCTCAAAATATCAAACTCTCTCCCTTCACCAAGCCTCAAGCAAATACATTTCTTGTGAACGTCCTCAAATTTGTTTTTTCGTTTGTGTTATTCATTTATTTGAATTGACTATACGTGTGTGTTTGTATGGATATATATATATATATTTATTTATTCACCATGTTGGACCACTGAACTCTACATGTTGTTTTTCTTTCTCTCTCTGTTTATTTCCTCTCATTCCTTTCTGTCAAAATTTTGTGCTGCATCTCTTGTTTTTCTTTCAGCACACGATCTCAGATCAAGTCACTTGCCATGCAAGTACATCTCTGTAATATATATATATTGCCATGATTGACCACTAACACCAAAAGTTTTTTTATTCTCTCTCTGTTTATTTCCTCGTGTGCCTTTCTGTTGAAGAGCTTAGGCTCGACACCTGAAAGACTTTCTCACCTCCCGCCTGCTTGTTGTTTATACACCTGTCTTTGTCTTTTGCTTTTCTGTAAATTTCAACTATATGTATATATGTATATATTATGAACCTAGCGTTCATAATAATTTTTCTGTCGTCTTGGCTCAACAGCCCTCACCGTTTGGTTTCACTGTCCTGTTCTCACTAACACTTTCACCCTCTGCAAAAAATTCCAAATTTTATTTAATTTGCTTTGCGGGAAGGACTGTTGCGGAGTAGGTGGAACAGGGACAACTGACGAAGGGGTATACTCTTTATGTTGCATGTCTCGTTTCTCTGTTTTTTCGTTGTTTGAAAAAAGTTTGTTTTCTGTTTTCGTTTTTTTGTTTTCGTTTCTCATTGTGTTTAATGTGTTTTTGATGTCCTGTACCCATATATGCATGTATGTATACATATAGATGTAGGTATGTACATATATGTATGTATATATATATATATATATATATATATATATACACACACACACTCCCTCCTAAACTATGAAAGATTACATGTACTCTCATGCAAATAGGTGGTGCCTGGCATAATTTTTTTTCATCTTTATACAAAAGGAGTTTTCAGCTACTAATCATCAGCAAGATGTTATCTTCTATTTTTTTTTTTTTCAATTTGTTTCAGTCATTTGACTGCGGTCATGCTGGAGCACCGCCTCGACGGGATTTAGTTGAACAAATCTACCCCAGGATTTATTTCTTACGCCTAGTATTTATTCTATTGGTCCCTTTTGCTGAACTTTCTAAGTTAAAGGGACGTAAACACACCATCACCGGTTGTCAAGTAGTGGTGGGGGATAAACAGATACACACATATATGTATACACACATACATATATGTATGTATATACATGGGGGTGTAAACAGAATAGGTGTTATTACTTGAGCTTAGAAAATGCATGTTCTGCTTTTTGGTTGGGGAGGGGGCACAATTTTAATGCTTGCCCTGGGTGCCATTTACTCTAGCTATGCCCCTGTATGTATGTATGTGTGTGTGTATATCCCTCTCTCTCTCTCTAGCAGAGAGGCACAAGCACATACACAGACATATACACACACGGCAGTAACTTCCACCTACCAAATTCAATCACAAAGCTTCAGTTGGCTCGGGGCTATAGCAGAAGACACTTGCCCAAGGTGCCATGCGGTTGGACTGAACCCGAAACCATGTAGCTGGGAAGCAAGCTTCCTAACCACACAGCCATGCCCCATCAGAGAATTTAATGTGTTTGAACTATATGATTCCCTTATACATAACCTGCATCTATTCAAACTAGCACTACAAGGTAGGGGGCTCTGTAATTATGGACCAGGATAAAGTATAATCAATGTTGCTATCTCTTAGGTATATATGAGGCAAGTGTCGTGACCAGACAACTATAAGGGGTGACCAGACAACTATAAGGGGTACCAGACAACTAAAAGGGCAACCAGACAACTATAAGGGGTACGAGCTGGTCAGCTGAGTTTGGTCTCCTCTGCGCTGCTCTGCACTCAACAGCAGTTGGCATAGGCTGCTGGGTGCCTGGTGGAAGACCAGTGCCTGATCGCGTCCACCCTCATCATCAACCGATAGCTTGCCTTCCTCCACTCTCCCCTGCTTGTCCTGGTCCATGCAGACATGAACATGCTTCTTCCGCGTTCCGGCTGCTCCTCTGAAAACGACTGTAGAAAGTAATTTTCCTCTTACTGTATTATGTACAATTTATATTTTTTAAAAACAGATTGAACTTCAATGATTTATTAATTGGAATTGTTAGACACTCTTAACCACTCTTAATTTTAGTATTGAAAAAAAATTCTTACTAGTTCTCTTCTTGTCTCACTTTTTTTCCATTTAGATCCCACGTATATTCTTTTTACAATTATTTTTATGTGGCATGAAAAAAGCACCCACTACACTCTTGGAGTGGTTGGTGTTTGGAAGGGCATCCAGCTGTAGAAACGTTGCCAGATCAGATTGGGGCTTGGTGCAGCTGCTGGTCTCCCTAGACCTCAGTCAAACCGTCCAACCCATGCCAAAATGGAAAACGGATGTTAAACGATGATGATGTTGACATACAGTAGGCTTCTTTCAGTTTCCATCTACCAAATCTACTCACAGAGCTTTAGTCAGTCCAAGACTATTGTAGAAGACAATTGCCTAAGGTGGAACTGAGCCCAGAACCATGTGGTTGGGAAGCAAGTTTCTTAGCAAACAGCCATGCCTGCACCCATTGAGGCTAAATATTTTTTATCTTATTTGATAGGTCTGGAGCTGTTGTTCATAAACATCATTTGTTTTTTTTGTAACACCCTCCCCCACATCCTTTTAAGTAGTTATTATGCATAACACCCACCCAATTGGTGAGTGAGAAATCACGACAAAACTAATAAAACATGGATGATAATCTAAAAATTTTACTATAAAATGGATTTTATAAGTTATTAACAGTGAAATGATAAACAATTAGTAAAGACAGAAGTTGTAAATTTATTTTAAACATTGCAAGTTAATGACTTTCCTGTGTTTGATGAGATCTCATTTTATTTTAATAACCATTACTTGTTTTATTGTATATAATATAATCACGTAGGCAACTAGAAACGGTGTTTCTTGGCTAAATAGCAGTAGCAGTCTTCCCTTTCCTGAGACTGCCACGTTAAGTTGGCAACAAACCATCACTTTATCGTGCTGCTCCTCTATAATTCTCTCTCTGAGAGATTTAGAAATGCAATATTTCTAATTTTGTAGATCAGTGAATTTATTTCACTTGAAATTCTATAAGTTTTCAACAGCAATTTAGCACTGACAGCTAGCAAGGCCAAACTACTCTAAACCGATGAAGAGCAACAACCCTGAAACTAGTCTCTGGATGCTGGCATTGTTGGGTGGAGGTGCTTATCTACCCTGTTTGAAAACTTAGGAACATAGAACACTTGTGTCACATTGCCAACTAGAAATGGTGTTTCCTGGGGTTAAATAGCAGTAGCATTCTTCCCTTTCCTGGGACTGCCACATTAAGTTGGCAGCAAACCATCACTTTATCCTGCTGCTCCTGTATAACTCTCTCTCGGAGAGATTTAGAAATGCAATATTTCCAATGTAATTACTACTATAGATAAAATTCAGTGTTTTCATAATGTTACCTCACTGCCCCCTATAGCCTAATGCCTCCTTGAGAACCTTTGGTCTGGAGGAAGAAGTTGTGGCCATGATCAATGCTGGATGTGTAGCATTGTGAGATTGACCAGGTTAACATTGCTGTTGAAAAGTTGTAAGTTAATGGTTGCCAGATATAAATATGAATTTGTATATTTATTGTCACTGGGGTAGAGGGGCTGAGTAGAAAGTGACAGGAAAGAGAGAGAGAGGGGGTGGTAGGCAGGAATCAGGTTAGGTGGCCTGGGTGGAAAGAGGGTAGCTAAAACTGGTAGTTTAAAGGAACAGAGGCCATTGTACAGGTAATAATAGTAAAGGTAAAAGAGGTTGTGTTTTGGGATGGCCTTCATATATATATATATATATGTGGTGGAGGTTGTTTGTTTAACCCCAGGTCAGTCCTAATCAAGCAGTAGATGTATAGGATCAGACATTCCAACCGGGACCATCCTACCTTTTCCTGTTTTTCCAAGTGGCTACAACTGAGATACATCTCACCATGCTACACAGGAATCTGTCCCCTTATTTGATTTGGTCAGTCTTCAGTTTAATGTTTTATGTCACTGCCAGTACTCTCAAAATACTGTTGAGTGGGCTTCGTCTTCGATTAGGATGCAGAGCTCTGCAGAATATAGCATTCAATATGACCTGGATGACACTGATCATGTATCTATAAATCTTCTCAATGATTTGTGCTCATGCTATGAGATATTTTGAGCCCTGGAAAGCCAGTGTATCTACCACTAACCCTTTCATTGCTGTATTTCTGTTGAGATGCTCTCTGTTTCTTTCAGTTACTTTAAATATAACAAAGAATTTAGTCAAATAACTTAGTTATCATTCAGCTAGTGTTAAGAACATAAATTGTGACTAAGGTTTGGTGGAAGATCTTAATTCAAAACTTATGAAAACAAGACATTTGTACTCAGAGCCAGAGCTGGTTTCAGCCGGGTTGGTATCGAAAGGGTTAAGAATTGTTTCTCTATTATATATATTTTAACCCTTTTGTTACCGTATTTATTTTGAGATGCTCTCTGTTTCTTTCAATTACTTTAAATATAACAAAGAATTTAGTCAAATAACTTAGTTATCATTCAGCTAGTGTTAGGAACATAAATTGTGACTAAGGTTTAGTGGAAGATTTTAATTCTAAACTTATGAAAACAACACATTTGTACTCAGAGGCAGTTTCAGCCGGGTTGGTATTGAAAAGGTTAAGAATTGTTTCTCACTTATATATTTTAACCCTTTTGTAACCTTATTTATTTTGAGATGCTCTATGTTTCTTTCAATTAATTTTAAATATAACAAAGAATTTAGTAAAATAACTTATTTATCATTCAGCTAGTGTTAGGAACATAAATTGTGACTAAGGTTTGGTGGAAGATCTTAATTCAAAACTTATGAAAACAAGACATTTGTACTACAGAGCCAGAGGTGGTTTCAGCCAGGTTGGTAATGAAAGGGTTAAGGGCAATCTTGCTGTTTCTCCTTCATAGTTAGGGTTTTGACTCTGCAGAGAAAGGTACTGTCTACTCAAGACTACATTGTCAAACATGTTGTTTTTTAAAACAGTGAGTTGTGATTTGAGGAGATTTGGCAGCTATTTTTGATAGGGTGTGACACACAGAGGGTCCTACATTGGCTCTTTTAGACGTAGTCTTAAATGTTTGTATATAGCAGCTACAATGCAGGCCCAGATATTTGAGAATCAGAATCATGGGGAAAAGGTAGCAACATGCATTACGAGTGCAGTAAATGCATATACGGTTGCAATAAAGCTAAAGAGAAAAAAAAAAGGCAGAGTTTTAAAAAAAACCTAAAATCCGATCAGAGTTAAGAATGGAACACTAGAATTAAGCAGATCAATATTCTGATAATACTTAACCCAGTAAAACATTCTCAGAGGTGTAGTGTTTACTATAATCCTCCTCTTAATCCAGCCTGATGTGTTAATCCAGTTTAAAGGAGTAGTGAAGTGAGAAATACAGTGTGATAATATAGTAC
>NC_068984.1:140709290-140723908 GCF_001194135.2 Octopus bimaculoides | reverse complement strand
ACCGCCTGACTGGCTCCTGTAGGATTTTCGAGCGAGATCGTTGCCAGTGCCCCTGGACTGGCTTGTGCGGGTGGCACATAAAAGACACCATTTCGAGCGTGGCCGTTTTCGTGCGGGTGACACGTAAAAGCACCCACTACACTCTCTGAGTGGTTGGCGTTAGGAAGGGCATCCAGCTGTAGAAACTCTGCCAAATCAGACTGGAGCCTGGTGTTGCCATCCGGTTTCACCAGTCCTCAGTCAAATCGTCCAACCCATGCTAGCATGGAAAGCGGACGTTAAACGATGATGATGATGATGATGATGATGTTAGTTTTCTGTTGTTTCTGGTGTGGCTTTTGTTTTCCTTCTTGCACAGATGCTAAATGTGTGTCTCCTCATACCTGTGTCTGTCTGTCTGTCTATGTGCATGTTTGTGTCTACCTGTATTGTGCATATATGTATGTATATTGTTTTACCAGTTTCTTTTTCGTTGTACTGTGTGGCCATGCTGGAACACCCCCATCAAAGATTTTTGCCAATATTAACAACACCATTGAAGGTGGTAAACTAGAAGAACCATTAGCAAGCCGGGCGAAATGCTTAGCGTCATTTCATCTATCTTTATGTCCTGAGTTCAATTTCCAGTGTGGTCAACTTTGCCTTTCATCCTTTTCTGGGGAGGGAATCGATAAAATAAGTACCAGTTGAACATTGGTGGCCAATGTAATCAAATTATACCCCCACCTTGAACTTGCTGGCCTTGTGCCAAAATTTAGAACCAGTATTATCAACACTCTAGTGCTTGTTAATATCTAAAGACAGTTAGGTTGTTATGGGTTTACATTAAGAGACACAATACTTACTAAAACCAATAAGTGAACTCCTAGCAAAACTGTTTGCCTCGGGGCTCTTTTCCTGTCTCATCTCTTTGATCATGTGGTATGAGGGAACTGTAATGCAAGGAAATGAGATACAGTTCATCTGCTTCTCGTTGACTGTCCAGCTGTGCTAAGTCAGAACACGTCCTACCCGTATCACCTAATGTTAGCAGCTGCTACTATCAATCCTGCTAGCTTGCTCCACTGATATCCATTCACAGCGACTGCAGAAGGTTGAAAGAGGACAACCCGGGTCTTGCTTTCCTCACTTCCTCTCTCCCCCTTTCTGTTCTGGTCAGCCCTTTCCTTCCAGCTCATCTCATCCCCAGAGATCATTTGCTTCCAGTCAAATCCCACCATCACTTTGTGTATAGATAGAGCTTCCTCAGAGCCACAGTCTATCAAATTTGGTGTACCCCAAGCTTGAATTTTGCCATCATCACTTCACCCACTTCTTGCCTTTATCTATGATGCTGATTCTTCTGATACCCACCTTCATTACCGAGAAGTAATATTTATCCCCGCTTAAGCATGGATGTTATACCCCCTCCTCACACATACACACACACACACTCATAGTTGTGTGGTTGAGAAGTTCTCTTTGGAAATCATGTGGATTAGGGAGTGTTCACTGTGTGTACACAGTTGGTGCCTTCTGTTATACCACTTGTGAGTTTGGTAGACAGAAACTGGGATAAGCTTGTTGCACAGTTATGAATTCTCCTGACTGGAAACAGAAGCCTCTATTCATAAAACAGGTCATCTGTTTATAATCCTCTTTAAAAGTATGTCTGGGCACTTCATTAATTATATATAACTTGGAGAAAATATTACTTTGCTTGGAAACTGGTGAGGGTTGTTGACCATAGGAAAACCTGCTTCAGCAGTTTTGTCTGACCCGTGGGACAGTGGGCATTAAAACATTGATGAGATTATGTATAAATTAATAATGATGATGTTTTTTTTAACAAGTCATTTTACTGCTATTTTCAGATGACGTATCGACTGACCATAAACTTGCCACATGCTCAGAAAGTGGTGCGCAGGATGAGCGCTAACCATCCCTTGCACGAGTTGCACCAGAGCGTGTGTGAAGAGAAGAACCTCGACCCAAATGTATTTGTGTTGCAACGTCCAGACAAACCTGGATCTGTGATAAATCTCAAATATACACTCCAAGAATTAGGTCTTCAACAGCATGAGCTCAATCTTGTTCACAAAGGTAATTTATTATTTACATTGTTTACATTATTTACATTTGATGGATATTTGTTCTCATCTTGTTTGTTGTTAACACATTGTTTCGGCTGATGTACTCTCCAGCCTTACATATATTTATTCATTTACCTGACAGGTTGTTACAGAGACGGCAGCAATTCTAGTGATAGTGACGACAAGGATGACTCGCTGGTTAGTAGTTGATATGTAGAAAAAGGTGGTCTGTCTGTAGAGAGGGAAAGAGTAAGGTAGTCATAGTGCTGACTAGAAAGGGAGAAAGGATAAAGGCGGTATCACCTTTCTTACGGCCAAAAGCCTCTTTCAGCATATGAAGTGAAGGATGAAAGGAAGTGCTGCTCTTGGTTAAGGCTGATGCAAAAGTGGGTGTTGCTCCTTGGTCTGGCTGACATAAAAGAGCTGGTGTTGTTCCTTGGTCATAGTTGACACATCAGAAGAAGAGATAGAAAATTCTCTCTGTTATATAGGCTATGGTCAGTAATGTAGGTCAAACCTTAAACAAAGGGCTGACCTTTCCTTGACCAGTACAGGTCCTAGGGGCTGGAGTGTTTCCTCATCAGTCATCTAGTGTGGAGGATTTCCTGCTCGTTTTGACAAGCAACAAGCCAATGGATTTGGTTTCAAATCCCAGGCAGGGTTAAGCCAGACCCCTACAGCGCTGTCTTAATGACATTCCTGATCTTCATTATTAAGATTACTTCTATCAATAATGGATTCAAATTTTGAGCCAGGGCCAGCAGTTTGGGGGAGGAGATGAGCTGATTACATGGACCCTAGTGCTACTTATTTTATTAACCCTGAAAGGATGAAAGGTAAGGTCAATCTCGATGGAATTTGAACTCATAACACAAAGAAGGACATAATGCTGCCAAGCATTTTGCCCAGTGTGCCAACAGATCTGCCAGTTCGTCACCTTTATTCTCTGTCATCAGCATTATTTATACCGACATTATTAAATCATCACCATTAGGCATAGGAGTGGTTGTGTGGTAAGTAGCTTGCTTACAAACCACATGGTTCCGGGTTCAGTCCCACTGCGTGGCACCTTGGGCAAGTGTCTTCTACTACAGCCTCGGGCCGACCAAAGCTTTGTGAGTGGATTTGGTAGACGGAAACTGAAAAGAAGCCCGTCGTATATATGCGTATGTATGTGTGTGTATATGTTTGTGTGTCTGTTTGTCCCTGCCCAACATTGCTTGACAACCGATGGTGGTGTGTTTAAGTCCCTGTAACTTAGCGGTTCAGCAAAAAGAGACCAATAAAATAAGTACTAGGCTTACAAAGAATAAGTCCTGGAGTCGATTTGCTCGACTAAAGGCGGTGCTCCAGCATGGCCGCAGTCAAATGACTGAAACAAGTAAAAGAATATAAAAGAGTAAAAGAGTATTACCAAAAGAGATACTGCCATACTGTTATTTTTTATCACTTAGGATCTCATCGTTAAAGTGCCATCATAATTATAAATATTGGAGTATTATCATAATTATCAGTTATTATCAGTATTGATGTTACTGTGGTCGTCACCTTAATAATCCTTTTATATTTATGCTACAATCATTACCAATATTAGATCCATTACTATCATTATAGAGTTGAGCTCTAAATGATTCAGACTTGACTTTGTAGCTGTCTGTATATTAGGGTGGAGTGAACATTTTTAAAAATTGTAAAAATTGAAAATGCCTGAGAGATAAAATATTGTTATATTTAATTACTAGAAAAATGCTAAATATTTGCTGAGATCAATCAAGGGTATTTACTCCCTCAAGCCACCTAAACGCTGAAAATGGCAAATTTTTGTAAATTTTATACAATAGCGGAGTTTGTGTTGTTTGAGGGAGTAAATGCTCTTGACTGATCTAAGCGAAAATTTAAGCATTTTTCTAGTAATAGTATATAGCAAGATTTTAGGCCTCAGGCATTTTCAATTTCCCCAATTTTTTATTTTCACTCCACCCTACTGTATATGTCAGCATGAGGTGAGTAGAAGCCTGGCAATAATTTTTGCATGCAAGTCTCTTTTCTCCAAGTCAGTCACTGAAATTGTCCAAGAGAAAGGCTGCCATTTTTAAGACTGATACAGCTTGGCACAATGACATCACTGGTGTTGCTCTCAAAATGTAAAGACCTAGAACAGAAAGTGCAAGACATTCTGAAACTCTTTTAATTCTGCCAGTCCACCATCTGGGATTATTTCATTGACCCCCCAACAGGTTGAAGGGAAACGTTGACCTCAGTACAACAAATACCAAGAGAACTTCTGTATAATTCCCTAATGACTTCCACTTTACTGTCATTATCATAATTATCAGAGTATCGCTACCGTTAACGAGAATATCATCATCGTCTGTGACAGCTATTGTCATTACCTTCATCAAGACCATTATCATAATAAATCACCCATCATCATTGTCATCTTCTACTCTTTTGTCATAGTCTCCAACATCCACAAGTCTGCAACTCCCTATTTACTGCCAGTGTCCAATAGCTTTACCATTCTTTATAATTTTCAGCATCAACTGATCATTACATGTCTGTGCCAGATCTGTCTGCAACCAGTTGGATTGCAGACCCAACAAAGTCAAACCAAAGCCAGGGACCATCAAAAAACTACATCCACATGCCACCCCCAAGAGATTCTCATAGAAAGAAAGGCTTCTTCTCTTTCTTAAGAAAAGACAAAAAGGACAAATCAGTAAGTATTTGACCCCTGTTTTCCACTTATTTTATTTCTTAATCCTTCTCATATCAATCTTCCTGATGCCACCTCTGGTTGTTTCTATGACGGTGTATTTCTTCCATTAACCCTTTGATACCAACCTGGCTGAAACTGCCCTTGGCTCTGTAGTACAAATGTCTTGTTTTCAAAAGTTTTGAATTAAAATCTTCCACTAAACCTTAATCACAATTTATGTTCCTAACACCAGCTTAATGATAACCAAGTTATTTTACTAAATTCTTTGTCAGATTTAAAATTACTTGAAAGAAACACAAAGCATCTCACAATAAATATGGTAACAAAAGGGTTAAACCCTTCTGTCATAATTTTATGTAAAAACTTTTAAAATAAGGTTCCAAACACAAACTTAATAATGTAGAATATGGAATTTCAGGAAGTGATTGTGTGTTGGTAAAAATTCCTATAAGTGTTTAAGTTCAATTTCTGTAAGGTGGGTAGAATTCGACATATCAGTCCTTTGTTCAAGTGTGAGGGTGGGGAAGGTACTGTTGTCACTTGCGCTTCAGGCAACAAGTTATCATGCTAAATCCCTACAGATTCTGATTTTCAAAATTATTTGTAATTTACAAACATTTGTCATTTGAAAGGGTTAATTTCCTAATCCATTCATAAAGTTTTAGCTTTGGCTTAAGAAGGGATCTTTTTCTTGTATTTTCTATTTTCTTGTATGGTGTTTCAGTTTTATGTTTTATGTAAATTAGTCAAAAGAAGAGAGGCAATGCAACCAACAGTTTTTAAGGCCTCCAGCACTGGCAAAAGGAAGGAAGGGAGGGCTGAATTTATTTTCAGACCAGATTCCTGACCCAATATTTGCAATAGAGTGAACTCTGTTAAAGGCACCCAAAAGAGGCCAAAGGCCATCACCATTATCATTTAACATGTTTTTGATGCAGGCATGGATTGGATGGTTTGACCAGAGCTGACTAGCTGGACCCAGGTTTCAGTCTGCTTTGGCTTGGTTTCTACAGCTGGATGCCCTTCCTGACACAAACCACTTTACAGGGCATGTCGGGTGCTTTTTATGTGATGCCAGTGTGGGTAAATTTTACAAGGCATCAGCACAAGTGCTTTGTTACATGGTACTGGCATGAGAGGTGAACATTAATAATTTTACTGTGATGGCCAGATCTTCTTGAGAACAGCAAAATGCCAGATATCTCAGTCCATTGTAAGGCACAGTGTCCTGAGATCATCCAAGGTTGGTTGTGTTATACCATGTTGTTAATTCTTTTGTGTATCAATAGTTATTTGCAGTTGGGTGGATGGGTGGCTGCACCCTAAATGGTGTGAACATTTATAGCAACGTTTTCAATGCCAAGACCACTTCTGGTCATAAGATACAATTTTTTAAGACGTTCATATTCAGTTTTAAATCTTTCATCATAATTTTTTTTCTTTCTGAACACTTTGTGTTCAAAACACTAATTTCATTTACCAATGAGTGAGAAACTTAATTGTTCTATTGAATCTTTTCGCATTCTTACATCTCAATTATCTTTGAAAATAATTAAGCAGTGGACTACATTAAAAATACAGTAATGAAAGGATGAAAGATACTCATCTCTGGAGAATATAAAACAACTTAAATGCAAACTGTGGCTAGTTCAGTTGATTGAGCAATTAAATACTCACTATTAAACAAACAAATCTATTTACTTATTCACACACACACACACACACACACACACACACACACACACACACACACACACACACACATTTATACATACATACAGACAGGCAGACAGACATTCTAAATAAATAGAAAAACCTTCTCGTATTACAAATAGTTTTATCTCTAATATAATCACTGGGCAGATTTGACAAACATATAGCCCAAAAAATCTGCCCAGACATTTCATATGGATACTCAACAGGACAAATTCCAATCCAGGTCAAAACAAAAAAGCACCAACCAAAAATCAAAAACAAAACTGACCCAAAAAATAATAACTTAATCCTGTACATCCCCTAAGATGTAAAAAAAAAAAAAGATAAGCAAACAAAACAATAATAGATATTGAACAGATTCAACAGAGTTTGCCCTTTAAATCACAGATTCAGTCTTGTTGATAACTTTGCAGTGTATACACGCTTGCACACACACACACACACACATGATGAACTCTCTTGATTCTTAATGTAAGGGGCTAAATATTGTACCCTTAATATATTGAAGCAGGAAGGCAGTGAGCTGGCAGAATCGTTTGTACGCCGGACGAAATGCTTAGTGGTATTTCATCTACCATCATGTTCTGAGTTCAAATTCCACCAAGGTTGACTTTGCCTTTCATCCTTTTGGGGTCAATTAAATAAGTACCAGTTACACACTGTGGTCGATGTAATCGACTTAATACCTCTGTTTGTCTTTGTTTGTCCCCTCTATGTTTAACCCCTTGTGGGCAATAAAGAAATCAGTATGTTTAGCCCTTTAGTGTTCACATTATTCTGCCAAAATTAATGCTTTTTCATCCACATCGTTTTGAACTAATCATGCATTATCTTGTAGCTATGAGATTTCGATGAGGTAGCTGTTAATCTTTAAAACAATATTGTAGGGTTGGTGTGAGAGACCAGATCTGGCCAGTTTGAACATAAAAGAGGCAGAATACTTTTGGCCGAATATGGCCGGTTTAAATGCTAAAGGGTTAGACAGGCTCAGCATTACCGTGTGTGTGTGTGTGTGTCAGAGAGAGAGAGAGAGCTGAGCTATTGAATTTTGAATTACAGGTGACAGATCAAAGTCAGCCATCCCAAGAACAATTATAATCCATTCACACAGTTTCTGGTTCCCCTATTTCATTGACAAAGTTTGGATTGCTCTGAAGCTTCCACAGACACTTACTTGCTCAGGGTATTATACAGTACAAAGCATACCTCAACCCTAACTTCATAGCCATAACTATCATGTCCATGATAGATTTCTTTAGTAGGCCACGCAGGGCCGAACACAGAGGGGACAATACAATGTAGAATTTTTCTAAAATACAATGACACACATTGTGTGTGTGTGATATTATTATCTCAACATTGTAATTATGTCTTACAACTGCCATAACATATTTCAACAATTGTTTCTTTATACTCTCTCTCTCTTTCTCTCTCTCTCTCTATCTCTCTCTTTTTCTCTCTCTCTCTCTCTCTCTCTCCATTGATTTTTTTTTTAGACACTCTTGTTTCTAGTATTTCTCCTGTTTGTTTGTCTGCATTGCTTACATACTTACACTATCCCTCCTGCGACAGGATATTAAGGAATGCCGTAGTGGTTGCTGTTGTTGAGGAATGGTGCAAATGATGAAATGTTAAATATGTAAAGGTATTTAGTTTTGTGTGTCTAAGTTCTGGGTTCAAATCATGTAAAGACCAGCTTTTATGCTGCATTTTGTAATAATGTTGGGATTCGCAATTGCTACTACTCACTTTTTTTGCCAGCTGAGTAAACTGGAGCAATGTAAAATAAAGTGCCTTGCTTAAGGATACAAGGTGCCACTTGGAATAGAACCCCCGACTTCATGATCATAAGCCAAACACACTAACTAAACTATGCACCTTCACCGGCTTAAGACAGTGCACCAATGGAAACATTACAGCATTGCAAGTGATGATTCCTTATGGTATTTGTGCTGTCTCTTTGTATTCTGAGTTCAAATCCCAGCATGGCCTACTTGAATAGTAGATTTAATCCATCACCCCTGACACCTTTGCTGTTTTTGGCAAAAGAATCCAAGTATTCAAGCCGAGTCTCTGCTTTGAAAATATCTCCCTTCCTACCTCAATCCCTCAATAAAGTCTCAGAGGCTTTGCAAAGGGCCATGAAAAGATTAAAATTTTTTAAATGGTAGAACTACTAGACAAAATGACTTTGGTTGTATCCACTACATTTTGAGTTCAAATTCTTCCAAAGGGGGTCAGCTCTTTTATAGCAAGTTGATGCAAGCAGTTTATCCTGTCCACTTCCAACTTTTAGTTCACGCAATTAAAAAAAACCCATCGTTTATGGGATAACCCAATAGATCTATTGATTATTACAAATTTATAAATTTATTACAGCATGAAAAAATGTTAAAACTAATATTGAGTTCTTCATTTTAGTTTGTTGATCTTACAGTTATGTGTGCGTACATTTTATCAGTGTAAAATCAACTCAAAGTTCTTGAAGGCAGTGTCCTAGTATGTCCACAGTCCCAGTGATTAGCATCAATAAAAAAATATCTGACAAAATTTAATTTTTCCACACTTGACATACCTCTTTCATAAACCGAAAAACAAAAAGACTAACAAATATATCTTTTTAATGAATATTGCTAATTTTGGTGTTAAAAGGTTAAAAGAAGAAACTGTAAAGAAAAATATATTCTAAATTCTTCAGAATTTGTAAACTACTGAATGTAAGGATCTTTGATGATATCTAAAGGAAACCCATTTGACTGACTGGCAGGAATTTACTGACAGACTTTAACCACTTATTCCATTGATGTGCTTTGTCCCATCTTTACCTCCTCTTCTGTCTCTGCTTCAACATACGCTGCTGCTTGGTACTGGTTTCCTCTTCAGGCTTGGAAACTACTTCAGACCTGCTCCAGTGAGATGCACGGTTCACATATTGGGGACAGTGTCCCTACACACACACACACACACACAGATCTTACATTACATCTGAAAGAAGATCGTCCATGGCATATTAACATTTCACCCTTTGGCCCATTGTTTCTTCTGTCAGCCTCTCCTGTTGGCCCTACAGTAATTTCTGAACTACAACAAATACAACAGCCTCATCTGAACTACAACGGCCTCATCTAGTATTGTTACAGTGATCTCTGGTCTTCTGAATTTGCTGGATGTCCACTCTGGTATACCCATCCATTTATCCTCTCACCATCTCTATTATATCCCATCTCCCACATAAAATACTTCTCCCAGTTCTTCTCACCTGCAAATTCCCTCAGTGTCTCATAAACCGTATCAATCCCTCTTGTCTGGAAAGGAGAAATGAACCTTATCGTGATCACAACTATTGCCAACTCTATTCTCGCTAATTTATAGAAAAACAAAAATGTTCCTGCCTCTTGTCAAAATATGAAGATAGAAGTAAGCTGACAACTTAGATATTGATTCATAACTAATAATACGTTTCTATTCTGAAAATCTTAACAGAGACCTCTTGATTTTTCTCTTTCTTTTAGCGCTCATTATCACCAACTTCTTTCAGCGAACTGGCTGATACTATCGAAAACTGGATGACTTCCTTTTTTGTATGCTATGAAATAGTTTACCACTTTTTGGCTTTGTCATTTACTTCTGTGTAACTCTGCCGTTATTTTTTCCACATCAATCTTTTTACCACCTTACAAAGATTTGTGACACATACACTTATCACATTCACGATTTTGTATTAACATTTAGCACACATAGTTCACTGCGTCGTGTACATTTTTATCACACATTTATCACTTAGTCTGCATTTCAAGACATTTCTTGGTTTATGCAAATTTTCACTTCTCATTTACCACTTTTCACTCCATAACACTTTGAGTAGATCTTAGTTATATAGTTGCCACTTTGTGTAGATTTTTCAAATAGATATTTCTACTGATAAAGTGTTAAAACTCTACTTAAAGTAAACATGGGGTCATGTTACCAGTTATTCAAAAAATAGTAAACTTACTCTCATTCATAGAATGTAGGTTCAATCCCATCAATGATCAACAAACTATTTCAATTAGAATAAAATATTTTACTTAGATTTTTGGTAAGAGTTCTCCAATTTCTTTTTAGTGATATTCCAGCTTCTTTCTTCAAGCATATCTTCTATAATGCAGATTATCAAAGTTACAAAATTGAAATTTATATCTAACAGTGTCTAATCAATTTATTTAAATATTATAATCTCATATACACCTTATTGTTTTCTAAACATTTGACATAGACCCTGGTATTATTGTTTCTTAATATGATTTGACCCTTTATATAACGTTTTTAAACAAATATGGTTCTTCAACTTTACACCTTCATATTCATTCTGTTTAGAATGGATCTTTATAAATCAATTCAGCCAATAATCCATCTTATGACCATTGTCAATATTCATGGCTTTTTTTTTTTCAAAGTCAAAGTATTGAGTTCGATAAATTAAATACCAGTTGTGTACCGGGGTTGATCTAATTGGCTGGCCTCCTCCCCCAAGATTTCGGGCCTTGTACCTAGAGTAGAAAAGATGTATGTCTTCTCTTTCAGATGCTGGAAACTTGGTTGCTATTTCCTAACAGGTTAAGTATTTATTAGTGAAGGTGTGTTGCTTAGTGATTAGGGAATGCAACTCTTGATTGCAAGGTCATGAGTTCGATTCCCAGCTGTGCATTGTGCCCTTAAGCAAGACACTTAATTTCACATTGTTCCAGTTCACCTACCTGGCAAAAGAAATGAGTCATACCTGTATTTCAAAGGGCCAGCCTTGTCACATTTTGTATCACAGTGAATCTCCTCAAGAACTACATGAAGGGTACACATGACTATGGAGTGCTCAGCCACTTCTATGTTAATTTCATGCTCTGTTCATTGAATCAACTGAAACCCTCATCATCGTAACTGAGAGACTGCCACAATTTTGTTTTTGTTTTTCTTTAAGTAATCATGATAAAAGCTCTTTCGTTGGCTGATGTTTAGCGATTTAGATTCAATCACTAATCAACAGCTTTGTTGCTGTTATTTAACTACAGATTGGTTCTGATTTAGGTCACTTAGAATCAAAAACATTCCAACCGTGACCACTTCATTTTATTCAAAGTATGTATGACTAGATTATCCAACATGTCCTACAATTTATTTTAAAACTCAAAGTATGATTTATAGAAAATTTGGCTGCTCTGTCTTGAAGTACTGGAATCACTGCAAATACAACCACTGTGTTTCAATACTTGCAATATGACACAAATGAGCCATTTTTGAATTCTTCAAATAATCTTACGTTTGGTTTATCATTTTTATTTTTCCCAGTCGGGAAACTCAGGTAAACAGCGGCCTTCCTCAATGTTTTCGCCTGTCACAGAGAGCCTTGAAAATTACATGAAGAAGCCAAAGAAATCTACCAAGAGCAAGCCTGCACCACCGCCACCAACATCCACAGTGCCTGTTGGTGTTGCTAATTCAGTTCAGAGCTATGCATCAAACACGTTACCACGGCCTGGCTCCAGCTCTTCCCAAGGTGAGACTTTCCAAAACACAGGCCACACTTTGGGTTACAGTAACCAGCCAGCTTATGACTCAAGATCCAGTTCGCAATCGAGTGGTCGTATTGAACCAGCTTCTGCAACTGGCAGCTATATCACTCCTCCTTCCCCTGATGCACACCAGTTTTATCCTTCTCCTCAGAGCCCACCCAATGTAAAACAACAACAACCACAACTTCACTCTCAACCACCCCATCTTCACACGCAGTCTGAAATCAACAAGATTGGAACTGATTCTATCACATACATGGAGAGCAACAATGATAAACACATTACACAAAGATCATTGAATGTTGCAGAAATTCATGAGGTACCACAATCCAAGAGAAGTGTCCAGTTAAGCAAAACCTTATCTGGTATACATATACAAAAAACTGCAAATGATATGTACGCTAGTCCTTATAAAAAGCGTAAACCAGCTCCTCCACCACCACCAGGTAAGTTGTATCTTCACCACAGTAGTTCAAATTTTATTTTCAATCTGATTCTATCTTTGTATGTATGAGGGTTTGGGGTTGGGTTCAAAGGTATTTGGGTATGCATTTGTCGTAGCAGTTTGTTGGTGAGTTAAGTTTAAGACTTGCTTTTAATTACAGGTTTAGTCATGTGACTTGCTCAGTTCACACCTCTCACTTGCAGGGTTTCATCATCATTTGATGTCCACTTTTCCATGCTTACATGGGGTGGACAGAGTTTATTCGATGCAGATTTTTCTTCAGCTGGTTGCTCTTCCTGTTGCCAACAATTATCTATTTCCAAGCAAGGTAATATCTTCCTGTGGCCAGACATGTTTCATGGAATATTGGAAAGGAATTACACTGCTTGTATGACAATGACACTCTTTTACAATTATCATATGAAGACAGACACACACACACACACATACATGCATATATATATATATATATACACACACTCATACACACACACACACACACACGTTATTTGTTTGTTGAGAAGTCTACCATTGGTTTCATGCAAAGAATTCTCAGTAGTTATCAAGCATGCCACATGATATGTTAGTACTCATCTCCATCATGTATTCTCATCCAAGATGGGCACAAGTACCAACATCCCATGTAGCAGGCTTGATCCTTTGAGAGGGGATGGGACATTGGAGGAGATGATCTTGTGCCAGATGATGGAAGGTTAGAATGTGACAGAGAGACAGAAACAGGTGCCTTGCTGTAGAGGAGATACATGAAGGCTCAGTCAGAGAGAGAGAGAGAGAGAGAGAGAGAGAGAGAGACAGAGAGATCAAGCTTGAGGCCAGGAACAGGTATGTTGCTCCAGAGAAGATACATGGTTAACTAGTCAGAGGGAGAGAGGGTGGAAGAGAGTTAGAGAGCAGGAGAGATGGTGGCAAATTGTCAGGGCATACTCACAAGGAATGTGGATCAGAATATAAATGAGATGGTAGCGAAGAGCCAGGGAGAGATAGGTGGTGACAGATTTTCTATAGAATTTGAAACCAGCGCTGAAAGTTACATTTTGGATACGAATACATCTATGGAAACAAGGAAATCAAAGATAGAAAAATAGGTAATGGATGTATATACAAATCTCGGGAGTTCTTGCCCTTTCTTCAGACCACATCTAATCCATTAATTATCCACAAACAGTATTTAGCGGTGTTTGCCCCTGGACTGGCTCCTGTGCAGGTGGCACATAAAATGCACCATCTTGAGCGTGGCTGTTGCCAGTACAACCTGACTGGCCTTCGTGCAGGTGACACATAAAAGCACCCACTACACTCTCTGAGTGGTTGGCGTTAGGAAGGGCATCCAGCCGTAGAAACTCTGCCAAATCAGATTGGAGCCTGGTGTAGCCATCTGGTTTCACCAGTCCTCAGTCAAATCGTCCAACCCATGCTAGCATGGAAAGCGGACGTTAAACGACGATGATGATGATGATGATGACACCCATTTCCTACTTTTCTATCTTTGATTGCATTAGTTACATTGACATATTGGTATACAAAATGTCATAATATTCCAGGGTGGCTCTAATTTCTATACAAAATCTGTAGAGATATAAATTTATAAGTGATTGCATCACACTGCTAACACAGAAAGTTCAACACAGTTTTGACTTCTAAACCTTTAATACACTTGGTAGCTTGATATGGTTGCAAAACAAAATTCAATGTCCCTACCAGAAATCAATACATGTGTGTGTATATATATATATATACATATATATATATATATCAGTGGCGTGCGGTGACTTCCGGGGTTGGGCATGCAATGAATTTCTCCCCCCCCCCCGGCAATTTTTCAGTAAATAAATTTTCGTATTCCTACAATTTACATATGAGAGATTCTGAATATACAATCACCCCCGTATGACCTAGAATAAACAGGGAATAAAAAATGGCTCTGTAAAGATGAGCCTGAAATAAGTGTATTGTTTGTATTTTTCTCTCTCTTCGAAACGTCAGTACTTTCCCATCCTCACTCTCCCTTTAAAAAGTCTAAAAATCATAAGTGAAATGTAATAAAGATGAAATTGGATTCTGTTAATATTTTTGCATATTCGGAATCTCTTTTAAAGGTA
>NC_068984.1:140708580-140709204 GCF_001194135.2 Octopus bimaculoides | reverse complement strand
CCTATACCTATTGGTTGAGCTGAATCAAATTGAAATGATTTAATTAAGAGAACACATTTAGTTACATTATATGGCCATGCTTTAAGATCGTTACGCCCTGGAAGACAAGTCAGGTGTTTTATCATGCTATTTGTCAATTCTGAGAAAATTATCGATACTCAAGCAGACTGTTCTGAGACTTACTGAACTCCGTATATTAAAAGACTACGTCTCACGCACACACATTGAAAATACACTCATATACATGAATACACACACAATGAAAGACAGTGAAAATTCAACATTATAAAAATCCCCCCAAAACTGTTGTGGCAGAAGTCAACATCTCTGAGATTGAAACAAGACATTTACGGCCGTAAATGTCTTGTTTCAATCTCAGAGATGTTGACTTCTGCCACAACAGTTTTGGGGGGATTTTTATAATGTTGAATTTT
This sequence comes from Octopus bimaculoides, assembly GCF_001194135.2. Taxonomy (NCBI): domain Eukaryota; kingdom Metazoa; phylum Mollusca; class Cephalopoda; order Octopoda; family Octopodidae; genus Octopus; species Octopus bimaculoides. The sequence goes on along the minus strand of NC_068984.1, from coordinate 140,708,770 downwards.
CACTGTCTTTCATTGTGTGTGTATTCATGTATATGAGTGTATTTTCAATGTGTGTGCGTGAGACGTAGTCTTTTAATATACGGAGTTCAGTAAGTCTCAGAACAGTCTGCTTGAGTATCGATAATTTTCCCAGAATTGACAAGTAGCATGATAAAACACCTGACTTGTCTTCCAGGGCGTAACGATCTTA
>NC_068984.1:140694569-140707870 GCF_001194135.2 Octopus bimaculoides | reverse complement strand
ATCACTGAATACTTCTAACAAAAATAAGAAATCACTGGTTTGACAGACCAGTGAAGATAGAAGCTGTATCTAGATGACTTTCCATTTTTTGTCATATATACTGATTAAATATACGAATTCTTTGGTCACCCACCATTTATAATTAATTGTTTTCCATCAAAGTCTCTTTTCAAAAAACTATTTCTCAAAATGTCGTTTATAACACATTTCACTCATTTGGAAAAAAGTAACACACATGTAAGCATCTGCGTATATTGTAAGTAAATTTCAAAAAAAAAAAAAAAAAAAAAAAATGACGTTAGTCAAATTAGATATTTTTGTTTTCAGAACACTCCAAAAATATAATAGTGCAAACAGATGTTTTGGATAAAAGGTTCAAACTTACCGCCAGGCTGTTCCAAGAATTATGGCTAATTATAGCAGTTCTTGAGAACTGCTCTAGTTCCGGTCAAAACCAGCTAACAAAAAGATAGAGAGGTGGGGCCATGCTATTATCAGAAATCATTACTTCCTATGATAAATTTGTGGAATCACTGACAGAGAGAGGAAGGGGTACAAAATATATATATGCTATCGGTCTTAGCATATCTCACTAAGAGAGAGAGAGGGGGGGAAGGAAGGAAGGACAAACTAACATAGATAGGGAGTTAGGTGTCTATAAGCTGGATTCTCAAAGCTTTTACTAGTCACTGAGAGAGGGGAAGGGGAGACAGAATATTTCGAACAGGACATGCAGCGCATAGCTTGCATGGCTGAGACTGCATGCCACTGATATATATATATACACACACACACACACACACACACACACACACACACACACACACACACACATACATATAAATATATATGTATATGTATATACACATACACATACACACAAATGAGTGGACAAATGAAAGAAAAGGCACTCAACATATTTAGGAGCTGCTTGTAATATTATTTAAACAGCTCGATTCGGTTCCACCTGACATAAAGTTTTGCAGACTTCTAACAAAAACTTGGTTCGTTCAGGCTCAGATTACCAAATTCAATAATCTGAGCCTGAACGACTTAGGTTTCTGTTCACATGGAACCAAATCATACCGTTTTAAATAATAATAATAATAATAGTAATAATAATAATAACACAGTCAGCCAATGCCAGTGCCGCCTGACTGGCTCCTGTGCCGGTGACACATAAATAGCATTGTTTGAGCATGGCCGATGTCAGTGGCGTCTCACTGGCACCCATGCTGGTGGCATGTAAAGACCACCATTCAAGCGTGGTCGATGCAAGTGCTGCTTGACTGGCTCCCATATTGGTGGCATGTAAAAAGCACCCACTACACTCTTGGAGTGGTTGGCGTTAGGAAGGGCATCCAGCTGTAGAAACCTTGCCAGATCAGATTGGAGTCTGGTGCAGCCTCCCAGCTTGCCAGTCCTCACTCAAATCATCCAACCCATGCCAGCATGGAAAGCGGATGTTAAACGACGATGATGATGATGATGATATATATAAAATGTATGTTTTGGATTTACTCAGGAGGACCTCAAGTTTCTCCCAGCATTCAGAATATGCGCCGAAAAGTCTTTCCTATACCCAGGCTGGATTGTTCCTTATACTCTGCACTGAGCACTTCCTTCAGATCATCCACTTCCTCACTGGACCCCAACTTTTATTATGAAAGCGAGTGCAAAACTCCAGTTATTGCCATCAAGACAGGTAGGCTGTGTAGTGACGTTCACATTGTTGTCTGCTTGCTTGTTTGCTTGCTTATCTCTTCTTAGACTCCGAATATCTCAGCTTGCAATACACATCATTTCCTCTAAATCTGTGTCACTGCTACAACAATGGAATGCCATTCCAAGTGTTTCTGGTTTCCTATATTTCACACTTGTTTGCACAGCAATAGCTTTTTATATCTCTTTCTTTTGCTTATTTTTAAATATTGGTTTCAATCTTTGGATTCTATCCATACTGGGGCATCATCTTCCAGCTTTTGGAGCAATTATATTTAAATTCTACCCTGTACTTCAATAGGTACTTTATCTATCAATTGTGAAAGGACAAAAGACAATAATGGATTTGAATTTGAGACATAACCAAATATTACAAGGTGTTTTGTCTAACTTTTTTCCAATTATTCCATCTGCCCACTGAATATATATATATATATATATATATATATATATATATCTGTAATGTGTGTATACACACATATCTTGAAGGATCTTCCAAGTAGTTTCTGTCATGTGCATTTAATTCACGGGGCTCTGGTTGACCCTCAATTATGGAAGAAGATGCTTGTTCAAGGTATCATACAATGGAATTGAACCTAAAGCCACGTGTTTCTGGACTTCTTAACTTTATGGTCATACCCACACCAATAGCCAAAGTCTTCCTCACAAACTCTGAGGTGTAACAGAAAAAGTGAGACACTGTAAGAGGAAAATGAGACAGCAATAATGACCGAGGCACATCTTGGCCAACTTCATTGACAAGGTCTTCAACAACACTTACAGAAAATATCAGGTACAAGTCTCAGTGCATTTTCACAATTGGGAAACTCGTGACCAATATGGTATTGCTCAGGAGGCTACAGAGTCAGGAACTGAGAAATCACTTTTAAGTCTTCATTCATATGACTAAGGCCTTTGAATCAGTGGGGGAAAAAAAGGTCCTTTCACACTCTTGGAAAAAAAGGTCCTTTCACACTCTTGGAAAAAAAGGTCCTTTCACACTCTTGGAAAAAAAGGTCCTTTCACACTCTTGGAAAAAATTAGATGTTGCAAAATTAGATGTCCACAGTGACCTGCAGAGACTATCATTTTGATCGATCATTTTTAAAACCACTGATCTTCCAAAATGGAGCTGTATATTGCTTTGAGACATTTTGGGATATATTTTGTACCTGCAAATGCATTCAGGACACCCAACAATGGAATATATGTACACACAAAGTTCAACAGATAATTCTTTGACTTAGCAATCCTCAGGGCAAAGGCCAAAGTGTGTTGGATTCTGATCAGGGAGAGACTCTTTGCTGAGGATGTCATTTTGATATCTCATACATAGTCTGAAGAAGACAAAGATCATGGACCAGGATGTTAATGAAGTTTTCAGCATCAGCATTGTTGATTACATCCTGCAAATGGTGGATGAATTCACCCACTTAAAATTTCCAAAACTTTTCCCCTTGACCCAGAACACACTGGACAGATGAGGAAACCTGTTGCTGCTTTGACCAAGTTTTCCTAGAGTGTGTGAAAACAATAAACTCAACAATGAGCAGCCAATAAAATTGCAGTATACAGTCTGTGTACTGAGTGCCTCTCTCTAGCAGTGAGAGTTGAACAATATACATAAATATAGATATTGCCAATGGTTCCATCTTAACTGCTACCCTCTGTAGTACCTGCATTGGATCCTGAGCATCTCCAGGCCAAAATATCAAGTATGTATCCCTTATTCTTGCAGCAGTAACAACTCTACAACTGCTGCCTGCATATTGGTTTCATTTCCCAAAATAGATTGTTTGGCAAGTTTTCTGCAGGATCTCAGTCAACAGGAACATTCACATATGTAGTTTAAAGATTACTGACATCAGTGCAGATGCATAGAAAGAGACAGCAACAAATAAGTTTACTTGGCAGGGACATACAAGTATCGATATTACAGGGAAATCAATCTGTTTTTTGATTAGACAAAAGGCTTTTAAAAAATCTGATGCAGTGATCACCTAACCACAGTCATCGACCTCTATGTGCTGTAGCTTTACTAAGGATACCACTCAGAAAGGTGCTTGTTCTTCTATGGTATTGTTTTTGGATTTCTCAGTCTTGTGCATTTGCTGTTTGTTTGTATGAACTGAGAAATCAGTTTATATACTCAGACATATCCACACAGCTATTTTCTTTTTCAATTTATTCTCTTCTTGCTTCCCCTCCTAATTTGCCAATCACTGCTCTTTGTGTCTTGTCTTTCGTTCAACTATAATTTCCCATATTTCCAGGCTCCTCATTCAAAGAACACACAATGTATTCTGATGTTCTAGAATATAACTTCAAAAATGATGAGAAGAATCTTGAAGACCCTGACTTAATTGCTGACACACCTGCACCCGATGCATGCACCTTAGTAGATGGCACTGATGGAATGGCACACCCTGCAGACGCTTCCACCCTAGCTGCAACAGATCTGTCTGATAGTTTAGAAGAGCTGACTAAAATACAGCGTCCGTGTTCCTTTGTTGCACCTCCTCCTCCCCTCACACCACCACCTTCTGAACCCCCATCCAATGTCCCAAGTCCCATCACAGTAATGGAGTATGATAAGGTTGACAAGAGTGTTGGCATTGCTGAAGATTCTCTGTCTTTGGCCGCTACTGATGTTCCCCCTCCAGTCAATGGTAAGTAAAACTTTGGACAGCGTCACTTCCTTTCCCTCTAAGTTGCCGACAGCAACAACAGTTATTTCTAGAGTCAGATCTTTGGAAAGGTATAACAATATAAGGAAGAGTGCTTGTCTCTTTTACTTTGAAAATATAGACTAATCCCATTGAAGATCACAACTGATCTGGAGACCACAGCTTGACTAACAGTCACATTTGACCATGGCCTGGATAGTTAGAGCTTATCTGAAGATCATGGCTAGTGTAGAGACCACACCTAACTGAAGAGAGGTCACAGTTGGCCTGGGAATAAATCATAGCTGGGCTAAAATTTACTACTGGTCTGGAGACTGCAGCTGGCCTAAAGGTCATAACTGGTTGAGCAACCACATAGAAGCTTGACTCATTTTTGTCATTGTTTAACCCCAGGCTGAGTAACCACTTCGAAACTACATTATTGGTTTGATAGGTAGAGAAGCTATAGCTTAGGCTCATTTGATCTAAGATACCAGTGATCAGCCTTTCCAGCCATGACCATAATATCTCGATTTTCAGCTGTGGTGTGTCCAGTTCTACATGGTCAATGTTTCTTTTTTATCAAAGCTACTGGGATGAGATTTTGAGCAGATTCTCCTGTTATTTTTAGCACATCAAGCAAATGTTTTTTTGTTTTTTTTTATAATGGAAACTTTTCTATTTTCTTAAGTGTAATTCTTCAGTAATAGAGTATAAGTGGAATTGGTTTGGTAATCCAGTAATCCAAGATTACCTTCAAATATGCCTTTAAACCATTAGATGTCATGTGATCTTTCATTATACAATAACACGACAGAGAAACAAGTTTTCGATATTCTTGTATTTTGACTGATTTTGGTGTTGCTTGTGCAAAATCTTCAAGACAATCTTGAAAATTTGAATTTCTCTGAATTCTCACCTATTCCTTTCATTTTTCTAACAAATTAACTTCAACTTTGAAGCTCCTATTTCTTTGCTATTACATGTCTTGAAGTGATACTTATATCTCTTTGACTATTTTCACATATAATTCTGAACTCTCTTGTCTCTTCAACTCTACTTTTCGTGCTCAGAATTGTTGAAGCATGGAATAAATTACCCGCATCAGTTGTTAACTGTTGGGGCACTACATCCTTTAAAACTTCTGTTTCCTGAAATTCATCAACAGTACACTTCATGTCCCACCCACCCCCTCTACCCTCTTTTTTTTTTTTTTTTTTTTTTTTTTGCTTTTAACAACTCATTCACTGTTCACTTCCTGGTCTTCACCATTCATAAACCTTTTCTGATGAGTTGTAGTGCACCTGAGCACTGTCTACAATAAGTTCATTATTCTATATTATATAACCCTTCTTTTCAGTCAGTCAACCCTATCTATTAACCTCTTCCTTTAACTTCAAGCTTTCATAAATTACCTTCTCACCTCACTTTGTCCTCGTCACTTCAATTCTATGTTCACTTTTCACCTCGAGCTGCCTTTGTCATCTCATCCTACCTACTCTTCTTACATCAAAATACCCTCACTTATCACCTCAAACCCTCCTCTCTTTCAATTTTTATCAGGACTCATGTGACTCACAAGTTGTCTCATCATTCATCCAGAGTCTACCTTTATCTGGCTTCATCTCTATGCCCCTACCACATATAACATTTACTTCCTAAACTTAAGACTCTGATACACAAAAATTCCCAATTTAGGTTTTACCAGCTCTAGTCAAACCATCTAACTTGTGCCAACATGGAAAAGGGATGTTAAATGGCGTTACCATCTTCCCAATTTTTGTATTGTTTTTCCTTTCAAAAATCTTTTCTCTCATCATCCTTTATCATCCATTTTCCATGCTGGCATAGGTTGGACAGTTTCACAGGAGCTGCACAAGGTTCCATGGTATGTTCTGGTATAGTTTTTATAGCTGGATGCCCTTCCTAACACCAACCACTTAACAGAGTGTATAGGCGCTTTTTCTGTAGCACCATCTCCAGTTCTTTTCACATGGCACCATCTCCAGTGTTTTTTACGTGGCACCATCACCAGTGCTTTTTATGCGGCACCAGTACTGAGAGAATCACCAAGTACCTTGCAAAACGCAAACCCCCTCAATTGGAATGGAGAGAGGGGTAGTATTGATGGGTTTGGTTTTGGGTCAGTTCAGGTACAGAGGGCACAGACATAGGTGTCTTGCTGTAGAGTAGCTACATGGATACCCCAGCAGGAAAGCAGAATAAAGTGAGTGGGAGAGTAAGATAAAGGGAGCGAGGGTGAGAGAGAGGATTCTCTCATTACCATTAGTGTTGTTGTTGTTATTAATAACTGCACATCTCGTTCTTCACTACTCCCTTGTTCATGGCTAATACACCTTGTTGTTGTTCTTCTTCTTCACAGTTACTACACTTTGTTATTGTTGTTGTTGTTGTTTGCTACTCCCCTGTTGCTCACAGCCTCTATCTACACCTCGCTATTGTGACATTGACACTACATCTCATGGTGCTTGTTGTCGTAGTTACCTGTTTGATTTCAGTTTCCTTTTAAAACTTCCTCATCAATATCCTTAACATTTTTTTCTCATCTGTTGCCCCTTAAACTATTAATATTTATATTTCACTCTACTGACAATGCCCCTTCCCCCACCCCAAGTACCATTAAACTTATAAATCCTAATGATTGTAATTGCTATTGATTAGTTTGAAATTCTTACCTCAATCACCATTAGCTTCTTTTTTTTTATTACTGGCTAACCTTCTGTCCAGTCTGGTGGTTCTCAACCATTTCTTTTTACCAATGAAACCCCTTTGATTCCTCTTTTGCTCTATTGGATCCCCATAATCATTTGATGTTTTAAAAATCTTATCATATAAATATGATATTAGGAATTGTGTAAAAAAGATTAAAATATTTTGTGCATTGAAGGAGTGTAACAAATTTATTGCAAATTTTAACAAAATCTGCATATGACCTCTAAGAGTCATATGAACCCTGGTTGAGAACCTCTGGTCTAACCCAAGTAAGTTATGTACCCTTTATTTCTGTAACCCTTAGCAGGGCCTCTAAGACCAGCAGAAGGGAAGAAACCTAGCCTGAATGCTTGCGACAGAGCAAACTCTGTTAATAGGATCCAAGGTGCCTGGTGGTGGTATTAAACATAACAGGTTCAGTCTACTTTTTAAAGTTATTTATTCTATAGAAAATCTATAGAAATTAGAGGCAACACTGAAAGTTACAATGTTTCATTTACAAATACATCTATGTAAACAATGCCTGTCTTCTGTTTTCAATCGCATTTTATATCTTTGATCACATTGTTTACATACGGATGTTTACATATATGAAAGTTAACTTTCAGTGCTAGTTCTAATTTCTATGGAAAACCTGTAGAAGTGACTTTAAAAAGTAATTTAATCACACTAGTAACACAGGTGGGACACAGTGTTGATTTATCAGCCTTTAACCTAGTTGGTAGTATATAGTAGTTGCATATGGCATCCCAAGCAATGATTAATAATAATAATAATAATAATAATAATAATAATAATAATGAAATGATTGTGTGTAGTGCTTAGGTGCACTACAATTCATCAAAGGTTCATGTACAGTACCAGTGGCGGTTCATAGATAAAATTAGTGGGGGGGGGGGGGGGTGCTTCAGAAAATTTTTAATTGTTGTTTTAATATTGTGTAAAAGGAAATAAACATATAAAAAGAAAATTTGTACATAAATTTGATCAGTCCACGTCTTAGCCACTGCCGGGTAGTGGGTTTAATTTGTTCACTGAACACCACTGTGAATTCCTCCTTGTTTTCCAAAAATCCCCACTAAATCACAAAATAAGGGGGAGGGGGAATCTGTCCTATTTTTCAAATCCTTGCAGCAACACTGAAGCTGGGAGCAGGATAATAATCTAATTCTACACTTTATCACATTCAAGAATATAAGCACGTTTTTAAGCACAACACACGCAGTGTCAAAAAGAAATACTACTTTTTACCAGAACACTGGGATTAGCACTGTCATTCACGCAGTGCTCTCTCTCCCTAGTGTGAAGCTTCCTATCTCGAAAATGTGAGCATGCTCACAACAGCCAAACAACATGTCAAGCAGTGGTAGGGGGGGAAGACAGACGCCCTCACTTATATATACAATGGGCTTTTTTCAGTTTCTGTCGACCAAAACCAGTCAAGGCTTTGGTCAGCCCGAGGCTATAACAAAAGACACTTGGCCAAGGTGCCACGCAGTGGGACTGAACTTGGAACCATGTGGTTGTGAAGCAAGCTTCTTACCACACAGCCACACCCATGCCTATTGAATATTGATATTTCTTAATTAAATATTGCAATGTGCTGATTAAGGGGGAATACAGCCTTGAGGTGAGAGTAATGAAGACTAAATAAGTTGGCAATGAAATAGCTGGGATCTACAGGGATGTGTTAAATACCAGGGAGTAATGGAGGGATAAATGCCACCCAGGTTTTTAGGGAGTATAAGTTTAACTATTTTCCCAATATTAAGCAGAACCTGTAATATTGAACCAAAGGCCCTTTTTTTTTTATCTCCTCAGCACCATTAAATGTCTGTAATTTTTGGTTTGAGGTAACATCTTTTATCCACAAGCTGGGGCTTAGAGACTTTCTCCTCTTCTTCTTTCCTATCACCAGTTAAAATAAGTTATTTTCAAGTTTCTGTTATTGTTTCTTGTATCCCTCCTCCTCCTCCTCCCACCACCATCAGTATGACTGCTCTGCAAGCATCCACCCCCACCATTTGGTTTTCCAGGGCACAACCGTAACCTCAGTAGAGAGAGCACCACCACCACCACCACCACCACCACCACCACGTCTTCCCTGGACCCTGGAGAAGACTTTGATACTGCATTCGAGGAGAGCATAACCAGTGCCAAGGTTGTTAACACACACTCCGAATATTCCAAACAAACTCCTGATATGAATGGGGCAGTTGTTACAGAAGGTAGGTAGACTCCCTCGGTTAAGGAGTTACAAGGTGGTATCAAAAAGTTCCCTGACTAGTTCTGTAGGGTGCCCACAGATAGCAGCACGTGGTTATGTGCACAGTGAGAGCTAGCAATGACCTTCATGTGACAGTGCACTGAGTGACATCGCTGTGTTTACTTCACAAGTTGTGAAATTTGTGTCTTTGTGATCACATAATGATCACATGATGATCACATGATGATCACATGATGATGATGTATGCTGTAGTCTGCAAGTTTTGTCATGGACAGGAAGTTAAAACAAAGAGCCAACAGGAAATTTTTCCATTAAACTTGGGAAGTCTGCTACAGAGACATTAGGCATGCTTCGGCAAGCTGACGGTGACGAGGCAATGGGTCATGTGCAATGTTTCGAGGGGCACAGATGCTTCAAAAGGCACAATAGGGCCATAGCTCAATCAGGAGCATCCCCATCGTTTTTTTTGTTTTTTTTTTTTGGCATCCACAGTATTCTCTTTTACTTGTTTCAGTCCTTTGACTGCGGCCATGCTGGAGTACCGCCTTTTTAGTCGATCAAATCGACCCCAGGACTTATTCTTTGGAAGCCTAGTACTTATTCTATCGGTCTCTTTTTACCGAACCGCTAAGTTACGGGGAAGTAAACACACCACCATCGGTTGTCAAGCGATGTTGGGGGGGACAAACACAGACACACAAACACACATACATATATATTTATATACATACATATATACGACAGGCTTCTTTCAGTTTCCATCTACCAAATCCACTCACAAGGCTTTGGTCAGCCGGAGGCTATAGTAGAAGACACTTGCCCAAGGTGCCACGCAATGGGAATGAACCCAGAACCATGTGGTTGGTAAGCAAACTACTTACCACACAGCCACTCCTGTGCCTATTGTGCATTGAGAATTCACCCCACAGGGTCAGGCCATCATTCGAGAGTTCTATTATAACATTTTGAAGCATTTGAGGGAGGGACATTCGGCAAAAGTGACCGGATCTGTGAAGGGCAAAAAATTGGATTCACAATAACAATGCACCTCATCACCGGGTTCTCCTCACTCGTAAGTTTCACACCAAAAACAACATGGTACCACTTCCACAGCTGTCCTATTCACCTGCAGACTTCCAGCTCTTCCTCAAGATGAAAATGCAGCTCAAAGGTCACCGTTTAAGCACCATTGTCGAGATCTGGAGTGAATTGCTGAAGGTCCTCGACTCACAGAAAACGACATCCAGGCTGGATTCCAAAAGTGACGGGAACCCTGGGAATGGTGTACTGTTGTGTGAGGTGATTATTCCAAAGGAGATGGTGTTAAAACTTTGGTAAATATGTTATTTTTTATTAAACATAGCTAGTCCGGGAACATTTGGATACCACCTCGTAAACTACCACTACTGCTGTTACTACTACTACTTTATCATTGTCATATCATCATAACTGTCAACATTTTTATTGTCATCAAGATGATTGCGATTGTCATCATAACTGTCATCAACAAATATCACCATCATAGTCATCACCACCACCAACATAAGTTTTCCTGTTTCATAACAGGATACAGCACTTTGGTCTAAGACACTTCGGTCTAAGGTGCCTCGGTCAAAGACACCTCGGTCTAAAAGCATTTTCATTTAAAGACACTTTTGTCTAAGCATTTTTGTCTAAAGACAAAATGGTTCATTAGAGTTTAGTTATTTAGGTCTTTTACATTTTTTTTTTTAGATTCTTTAGACAAAATAGTTATTAGACCAAAGTGAGTTTAGACAAAAATTTCTTTATACTAAAGGGCATTTAGACAAAAATGACTTTAGACTATAGTGTATTTATCCAAAAGTCACTTTAGACCAAAGTTCTTTAGATCATAGCACATTAGTAGATCCATCATAACTACCATTATCATATCTTCACTGTCTTATACTATCACTTCTCCATTAGCATCATCATAATTGTCAACACCTTCGTCTTATTTACATCATCATTATCATAACCATTATAATTATCATCATCATCATTTAAGGTGGCAAACTGGCAGAAATGTTAGCACGCTAGGCGAAATGCCTAGCAGTATTTCGTCTGCCGTTACGTTCTGAGTTCAAATTCTGCCAAGGTTGACTTTGCTTTTCTTCCTTTCGGGGTCAATTAAATAAGTACCAGTTAATCACTGGGGTCGATGTAATCGACTTAATCCCTTTGTCTGTCCTTGTTTGTCCCCTCTATGTTTTAGCCCTTGGTGTTTGTTTTTTGTATTCATCTTTTGTATATGGTAATTTTCCTTTATTCTTTCCTTTGTAACACTAAATCACACTCTTCTTTAGCAAGTCTCTCTAATTGTACACCTAATGACACTTCACACTCTCTCCTTCAACAAGACTCTCTACTCACATTACACACTTCTCTTTTTCATTTCTTAACCACAACTCAATGACTTCTTATTTTAATGCCTGACCCTTTATGCAATCACTCACTGTGTTCAGTTGACTGCTGTACCTTTCGAATTTCTGGAGCAATCTACCCAACAGGCTTCTATTCAGTTTCCAGCCACCCAATTATACTCACAAAATATAGGTTGAACCAAAACTATAGAAAATGACATTTGACCTAAATACCACCATCGAGCTGGATTGAACCCAGGATTCTGTCGCTGCATAGTGGACTTCTTGTGCATTCAGCTGTACTGCCTAAGAGTCATGTTAAGGGTGTGCATATCTGAAGAATGCTAAGCCACTCACAAATTAATTCAAGAACAAGTTATTTACTTAATCAAATAACGGAATGTTCATTGTTGAAGGATGGCAATTCCCTGCCATCATCATCATCATTTAACGTCCATTGTCTATGCTGGCATGGGTTAGACACTATTATACAATGTATTAATGATCTCCCTTTTATAAGAACTCTCAACTGTATAAAACTAAAGTAATCTGGTCACTCATTCAATAGAAGTTGTTTTGTCACTAAAGACGAAAGTGTAGAAACGTGGGCTGCTTTCAGGAATTGACTGTCATTTAACAAAATGTGTTAAACAAACACAAGTCCAGCAACACTTAGTACACTTTTTTTGTTTTCTTCCTCTCGTATACATGCATATATGTTCATACTAGTGCATATAAAAGTACATGTATATAATAAAAGTTTACTATTGTATAGGCCAAAAGAACTCAGACATTTTTCGGTTGCATCAATGCTACTGGGGGAAGAGTGCTGTTGAATAAGGTGACAGTCACCTTGATCTCTGGTTGATATAAAGAATGTCACGCAACTGTATGTAAAATAATAACACAAATAGATGGTAAGGTCTTCATTGTGTTGTAAACATATCACAGGAAATTTTGGAGAAAATCAGCGTGGTGAAACTCATTCCTTCCCAAGCTATAAGCAAAGAAAGGATTACACTAAACACCCATGACATTCATCAATTTTACTGTTCCCACTGGTGGACAGATCCATTGTGTGAAAGGGAGAATACATGAAGTTAGAGTTAGTGAAAGCTGAGTTAGATGTACTGGGTCAGTAACTACTAAGTGCTTGTCCAGTTGCGTATTGAGGTCGATCTAATTGACTGGCCCCCTCCCCCCAAATTTCGGGCCTAGTGCCTAGAGTAGAAAAGAATTATGTGTGTGTATATGTATATATATATATATATATATATATATATACACACACACACACACAGATATATATATATATATATTATATGTATTTATTTTCTCTAAGTTAATAATTAACCTCGACAAAATAAATTGGTTAATAGATACCAGGGTAGCAAAGATCACAAAATGACTGTGGTGTAACTCCTGTTTATGAGGTAGAAACTCCTTGTTATTTTGGGTACTTGAGTAAATATACAAATTTAGTAAATGGAGTAAAATGCATGTTAAATGAATTCTTTTATTTCCAACATATGTTTCGAATTCATTTAACATATGCGTTTTACTCCATTT
>NC_068984.1:140693709-140694407 GCF_001194135.2 Octopus bimaculoides | reverse complement strand
GTTTTCCTGTCATTTGATTAAATTGATAAAGATTTCAAATAAAATAGTCATTTCCCCCTTTAAGAAAAAAAAATGAAATTGGAAATGTTGACACTTCAAAGAGTCATCGGTCGCTACCAGCTTTTGCCTTACTTTCTTTTTTTTTCCTTTAATCATTGATACAAATTTCAAATCCTGGAGACTGAAAGAAAGAAATTCTTATATTTTTATGAGATATTTTTTGAATCACGGGGTACTTGAGTGTTTTTTTTTTTTTCTTCAAGAGGAACACTACTATTTTATTTAAAATAAGATATGAATCAGAAATATTGCATTTCTAAATCTTTATCATCTTATTCAAAAGGCTGAAAAACAGAGAGACTATCTTTTTATAGACAAAGATCAGTTGCAATGGGACGGGTGGAAAAACAAACAACAAATGGGTTCAGCTCTATATTTAAGAGATGAGGAATTATGTACATTATTTACAATTGACAGATATTTGTCCTCATCTAGTTTATTGTTAACACAACGTTTCGGCTGATGTATTCTCCAGCCTTCATCAGGTGTCCTTGGGGAATTTCAAACCTGGGTTCTCATTCCTAAGGTATTTTTCCGTTGTTGTTGTTATCATTATTCAGGTCCGAGTTCGATTCCAGGCAGTGACCTGAATAATAATAATAATAATAACAACAACAACAACAAAAATAACATTGGCA
>NC_068984.1:140693136-140693699 GCF_001194135.2 Octopus bimaculoides | reverse complement strand
AATACCCAGGTTCGAAATTCCCCCCCCCCCCCAGAACACCTGATGAAGGCTGGAAAGTACAACAGCCGAAACGTTGTGTTAACAACAAACAAAACGAGGCCAAATATCTGTCAAATGTAAATAATGTAAATAATGAACAAATGGATTGTACGTTATAAAAAGACTCTTTTAAGAGTATTCAAATGTCACTGCAGCATTAAAATTAGTACCTCAGTGAGGTCAGTTAAGTACTTCAAGTACACTCAGAAAAGAAATGACCAAGCTATTGTTCAAATAAACAATGATAACAGAATTAGTCACTATCTAATGGGTTGTTATATTGGACCACTGGAAGCAGTTGTATCTATTTTAGGATTTTCAGTTCATGAAAGGGCACCTGCAGTAGTGAGACTGTGAGTTCATCTCCCAGATGAACAAAGAATATTGCTCAGAAATAATGAGGATATGTATGGTTGTCTATGAATGACATATGAGAACAACATTGACAGAATTCTTTTCATTGTACGTCAATCATGACTTTGCAAAAACCTTACTTTATGCTGGAGTAACCATGTAGTTCACTT
>NC_068984.1:140692537-140693126 GCF_001194135.2 Octopus bimaculoides | reverse complement strand
TGCAAAAACCTTACTTTATGCTGGAGTAACCATGTAGTTCACTTGGAACAGAAGTAACAAAGATTGGCAAAGAAGAAAGCGAGGAAAAAAAATGTCGAAGTCCATTTAAACGCTTTCAAAGAAGAAACACTTGGTCGTGTTTATGTTGTCACACCAAAGGCTGAAGAACTGTATTATTTAAGAATTTTATTGCATCAAGTTCAAAATATTATTTTTCCTTTCCTACGATGCATCAACATTTTCAACTTGGTGTGGGTATCACAAGGAGGCGCAATGGTCTAGTGGTTAGATCGCGGTTTTGATTCCCAGACCGGGTGTTGCGAGTGTTTATTGAGCGAAAACACCTAAGCTCCACGAGGCTCCGGCAGGGGGTGGTGGCAACCCCTGTTGTACTCTTTCGCCCCAACTTTCTCTCACTCTTTCTTCCTGTTTCTTGAGTAACGCTATGATGGACTGGTGTCCCGTCCAGCGGGGGGAACACATACACCATATAAACTGGGCCCATGAGCCTGGCTAGGCTTCGAAAGGGCGATGTTTATCGTGGGTGTCACAGCAGGTACATCTAGTATGTATATATATATATATATAT
>NC_068984.1:140690726-140691551 GCF_001194135.2 Octopus bimaculoides | reverse complement strand
GGCACATAAAAGACACCATTTCGAGCATGGCCGTTTTCGTGCGGGTGACACGTAAAAGCACCCACTACACTCTCTGAGTGGTTGGCGTTAGGAAGGGCATCCAGCTGTAGAAACTCTGCCAAATCAGACTGGAGCCTGGTGTTGCCATCCGGTTTCACCAGTCCTCAGTCAAATCGTCCAACCCATGCTAGCATGGGAAGCGGACGTTAAACGATGATGATGATATATATATACACACACACACACACACACACACACACACACACACATTCATGTGTGTGTGTCTGTGTGTGTGTGTGTGTGCATTTACTAAAAAATTTTTCTCAAATTTATACAACATCATTCAAATGTTTGTTTGTAATCTGTGATTTTCTTTTAGCAGTGTCTTGTTACAAGTATTACTTCAATCATCAACAGACTATTTTTATAGGAAATTTTGAAGGGACATGTTGTCCACTAATGTTTTCCTATCTAGTTTTCTTTTGTGGTGTATCGTGCTTTGCAGTTACTTCTTGTGAGTGAATAGGGAACTGCCGCAAGATATTCATTTGTGTATGGCCAGTATCACAGCTAAAGTTATGATATTTACAACATCCAAATTTACAACCTGATTATAAATTTCAGGGATTGTTAATTGTCTTTACATATAAGCTACTTGTGTTTATGTGTACGTATGTTTGTTTATATATGAAGATGTGTGTGTTTGTGTGTGTGAGTTCTCTTGAAATTTTATAAATATTGCTCTATATTAATAAAATAGCATGTGTATGAATTCTTCTGCAAACTTGTGTGTGTGTGTGTGTGTGTGTGTGTGTGTGTGTGTGT
>NC_068984.1:140684677-140690716 GCF_001194135.2 Octopus bimaculoides | reverse complement strand
TGTGTGTGTGTGTGTGTGTGTGTGTGTGTGTGTGTGTGTGTGATGTATCCATTCATTTGTAACAGATTGATTTTTATGTATTAAACAACTTTTATGTCTTTTAGTTGTAGCAGAGGAATTGCAGTCAGACATGGGACTCTTCGTTGAATATAGCAACAATATAACAGCTGAACAGGCAAAAAATTTCCGACCGACAACACCTGTGCATAATTTAGGAAATCCTGATGGAAGTCAGTCACCAAGACCTCGCTTGACCACTGGAAATGAACTTACTGAGGGAACAGCAATATATCTTGGAAAACATCGCAACTCAATTGCGAGCGCCACAGATGATGACTTCAGTACAACGGACACTGTCACCTCTAATATATCAATGGGAGAAACGCTTTCACCGAAATCTTTCAAGAATGGGAATCGGCGTAGGCAGAGTATTTCGTCAGAAGGCAGCTTTACCACAGTTGGTATGTCAGAAGATTACAACATAAATGGCGTTCATGACCAGTTGCCAAATGGTGACACACTTAGTGAGGAAACGCGCATGATACCAGAAATTGTAGAAACTGTTGAAACAGGGGCTCCATATGGCATGGAATCATTTGTGCCCGATATGAATCATGTTGTTGAAAATGAGGTGGAAACTCATGAGGTCAATGGAATTGAAGAGGAAATAGTCATGTCGGTTTCTCATGATAATGCTAGCCGGCCAGTGTTGGAAAGTAGTCCCTCGTTAGAACTAAGTAGGTCTTCAAGTGCTGCTGAATTAGCACAGTACATGAACAGTCCTAAAGAGGAACTGGTGTTGACAAAAGAGGATCGGAAATCTTTGGATTATCGTGGCTCCCCAATGATTGAGAATCAGAGGAAACAGGAAGTGAAAGAAGAAAGCAAAAAGTTTTCCCCATCAACTGAGAAGAGGTCTCCAAAGATAAGGCTGGACGGGTACACTCTGTCAATTGACTCCGAGTCAGATACTATTGACTCAGAATCTACTCAAGAAGACAGCATTCCATTAGCTGCTCAAACAAATCTGAAGAAGCAGATTGAACGCTGGCAGAAGCAACTGCAAGAACACCTGAATGATAATAGTGGTTTGTACACGGCACAAGAACAAGAGAAACTCAGAGAGAAGGTTGACCAATGGAACAAACAATTGAAAGAACTCAACGTAGCAGATTCTTCTGGGTTTAGACTGCTTGAACAGAAAGTTATGAAGCAACAGATAGAACTTTGGCAAAGGAAGTTGTCTGCAAAAGAACGCCAAAGTGATGGTGCAAAGAAATACAAAGAACAAGAAATCGAATTTTTGAAGAAACAAGTTCAAGTTTGGAGACAAAAAATTAAAGTCATTGAGAAAAGTTCCAGCCTTTACACTATAGAAGAGAGAGAGGTTCTTCAAGAACAGATTGATCTGTGGCAGAGCCAGCTTGATAAAAAAGGTTCTGACACAGATAGTAGCACCAAAGAACAGAATCTTCTTCGGCACCAAATTGAAGTGTGGAAGAAAAATTTGAAGGATAAGAAATTTGCAGGACATTCTTTCAGTGCCCAAGAACAAGATATCTTGAGAAGACAGCTGATTGTTTGGCAGAAGCAACTTCATTGGTACAAGGATGGAGATCCTTCTAGTCAGAGAGAGATCTTGAAAGAACAAGTGAATGTTTGGCACTCACAACTGCAGGATGTCCAGAGCCACCAAGATAAAGATAGCAAAGTGGAGCAGGACATCTTAGAACAACAAATTGAATTGTGGCAGAATAAGATGAATGAAAAGAATTCTGGAAGTGAAGACCTTGTGATGAAACAAATTGACATCTGGAAGAAACAAACACGAGACAATCAGAACTCTGATAATGATTTCCTGGTGATAGAACAGAAACTTCTTCAAAGAGAAATTCAACTCTGGAATAAAAAGCTGAATGGCATTGATATTGAATCTGAGACTTTCTTGGCTGAAGAAATGGATGTTCTTTGTGATAAAATTGACCTCTATCAGAAGAAGTTACAGAAAAGCAATGAAACCAATTCCACAGTGGAACCTATTGAACAGGACCTTTTAAAGTTACAGGTTGATCTTTGGCAGCAGAAGCTAACAGCCATGCAAGAAAGGAAAGAATCCTTACAGAAATATAATGAAGAGCAACAAAATATTCTAAAGTTTCAGATAGAATTGTGGCAAGATAAACTTGCTCACCAAAATATTGATACTAACTTCAGAGGCACAGAGCTGAAAGGATCAGAGTTGTTAGCTAAAGAGATTGATATTTGGCAGCGGTGGCTTGATGTGAAGAGAGAAAAGAAAGAGACGAGGATAAAATTCAAATCACTTAATGAAGAACTCCAGAAAGATCAAATCCGTCTGTGGCAAGACCATCTTGACATTATCAAGAATAACACATTAGGGTACACTGAGGAAGAACGGGAGATTTTGATGCAGCAAATTGAACTTTGGCAGAGGGGTCTTGTAGAGAACAAAGACAAGAAGATAATTCACCTTGCTGCAGAGCAGGACATTTTAAAGAAGTATATTGATTTGTGGTACACCAAAATGAAACGAAACTCTGACACATCTATTGGAGAGGAGGAGTCTGAGGTGAGAGAACAGATTTCTATTTGGAAAAAACAACTAAAACTGTTTACTGTAGAAGAGACCCCCTTACCACATTCTGTTCAGCAGGATATCCTAAACCAACAAATTATGGTCTGGCAGAAGAAACGAGAAAAGTGCCAGACAGAAAAAGACACTGATGAGCTGGGGAAAATTGAGAGTGAAATTCTTCAGCAACAGATAGAACTTTGGCAAAATGACTTATTAGATTATGAGAAGAGTCAAAATCAAAAAGAAAATGTTCCTCAGAAACAGATAAAATTGTTACAGAGAAAACTCTCTAAAACTGACAAAGATGTCAACCCTGAAATAACTGCTCAGGAAAACGCAATCGTCAACCGTCAAATTGACTTGTATACAAAAATGAGCAGCCTTGATGAGGATTACAATGCTGAGTATATCACGGATGAACAAGAGATTCTGGAAAAACAGATTGATCTTGCACGTCTCAAGTTGTCTCAAACTGATGGCAATTCCTATTATTCAGAAACAGAGTATGACCTTTTGCAGAAACAGGTGAATCTGTGGCACCGCCAACTGATTGCAATCCAGCATCGTTTGAATATTCGAAAGAAATTAGCTGTACAGGAACAAAATTTGCTGAAGGAACAAATATCTTTGTGGGAAGCCAAGTTGAAAACTCACCTTGGTCCTAGTTCTCACACTGAAGAACAGAAAGCTATGCAAGAGCAGTTGGAAATATGGCAGCAACAACTTGAAGATCACAAGACTTCTATATTAAACAAAGGTTCCAATGTTAAAGAAGACCCTCTTGCAGACAAAATGGCTCAGATGCTAAAAAGCCAAGAGGAGATAATTCAAAGTTTCCAAGAGGGCTTGAAACACCTTCCAGAGAATTTGAAGAATCAAGTGAGATCATCACCATCATCTCCTCAGACAAAGGTGCGTTCATCCAAAGGTATATTGCCCCCTCCTCCAGAACTTCCACAAAGACCAGTTTCACCCAAAGAGATTAAACCCCAAATAAAGCCTATTACAAACTTTCCTCCTCCACCAGAGACATTCAGTAACAAATCACAGAAGCAGAAAGAAAACTCAAAAACCAAAAGTTCAAACAATTCAGTTCCACCAGTTCCTCCGAAACCAGGGACCCCTCCACCAAAACTTCCATTTACAGTGAATCTGAAAAAAGTTGGACCACCAAAAGAGAATTCTCCTCCAATAAAAACAGAGGTGAATTTCTTTCGAAAACAAAATGATACAGAAGTTAGTGGTGTTGTCCGAGCTGTTCCTGCTATGGTTGTATTGAAGCCACCCTCAGTAGCGCCAAAACCAAAACGGAAGTTACCAGAACCAGAACTCACACCTCGTGAGCAATTATTAATGGAAATCAAAAATTCAAGCCGGAGTAATCTGAAAGGGGTAAGTTGACAGCCTTGTTACTTTATAGTGTCACTCATACAGAAAACCTAGTTTAATACATGTCAACCTTGTTATTTTGAAGCCTCACTCGATCCCATTGTTTCGTAACTTCACTCAGCTCCATCTAATAGCCTCACTCAACCCCATCATCTTATAACCTCACTCACCCTGGTTTCAGTTTCACTCAGTTCATGTCATTTCATGGTCTCACCCCCATCCCCCACCATATGATCTCGCTCATCATTTGTCATTTTGCGACCCTACTTCTTGATATTCCAGATAAATTTTCTTGTTCAAAGAAATTTTTTTACAGAATTTTTTTTTTTTTCCTATAAGACTTAGATTTTGGATGAGTGGTTATGACAGTCATGCCTTTCTCAAGATGATTATTGTTGTAATTGAAATAACTGTCTACAATCAGGAGTTTGGGACCAAGGGATGGGTTTATCTTGCCTCTGTCACAGGTCAGACTTAATTCAGTAAACCTGTGATGAAAAGCATCTCAACCCCCCCTATCATTTTGCTTATCAGTGACAACAATGTCCAATGTGATCTTCGTTTTTTTAAAACCCCTCAGACCTGGGCCCTTTTGTCTAACTTCGCTCTCCATCAGGCATCCTGAACAAAAAAAATAAATAGTTGCTTATACAGCCCAAGGGTAACAATTGCAGGCAAACTAAACAACAGAATCAGCTGCATCTTCTTTCTCTACATGTTACAATCATTATTACTTTGCCAAGAATCCAGGTATTTTTCGATATTATTATTATTCAGGTCTCTGCCTGGAATCGAACTCGGAATCTTTGGGTTAGTAGCCCGTGCTCTTAACCACTATGCCATATGCCCTGGAGAATAATAATAATAATAATAATAATAATAATAATATCGAAAAATACATTAGGAATGAGAACCCAGGTTCAAAATTTCTCCAAGACACCTGATGAAGGCTGGAGGGTATATCAGCCGAAACGTTGTGTTAACAACAAATAAGATGAGGACAAATATCCGTCAAATGGTAAATAATATTTTGTTGCAAAAATTTATCTGCAATAGATTGGTCATACTTCTACAAATACACAAAATATGTTAATTTTTTTTTTTTATACCATTCCTAATATTTTAATTATAAAAATATACTATGATTTTTTGAAGATCGGATGGCTTGGAGAGTCCATCTGTGTAAAATAGGAACCAAAACAATCTATAGAAACCCTGGTATATCTGTTTGTATGTCTAGTTGTTATTATCAGGCATCATTGTTGTTGATGGCATCCTTACCAGCCATTACTCTTTCATGTTCATGGTTAATCCCTAAACCATTAATATTGGTCTGAAGCCATTAATATTGATCTTTCTCTCTCTCTCACTCCTCTTCAAGAACACTGTATATAAAGATGGCAGTTAATCTAAGGTTTGTAATCTTTCTGTCTCCTGAACCACTCCAAGTCTCTCCCTCTCTCTTATAATTGTTCTATAGTTCCTTTTTCCTCCTCCTTAGATACTCAAGCTTTTGAAATAAAGCAAAGTTTGTCAACCTGGATAAGTTTATATGTCACAGGAAGAAATGGAATTTGACATTTCAGGACATTACCCCCCCCCCTCTCTCTCTCTCTGCCCCAAGTGAGGGAATGACACCAAAATGTCAGATTCTACTTCTCTCTGTGACTTACAAACTATACTTTTATTTCTTTTGCTGACACCAGACACCATGACTAGTTCTCCTTTAGAGTTTTTATCATTTAAAAATAAAGATGAGTCGATACTTGTAGAACCATTCCCTCCCCAGCATATGCACACGCACACACGCACACACACACACACACACACACACACACACACACATATAGATATACATTTATTTACAAACCAAGCCAAACCAGACTGGAACTTGGTGCAGCTTTCCAGCTTGTCAGCATGGAAAACAGACATTAAAGGACAATGCTAAACACACACACACACACACACACACATATATCTACCCACAAGAGTAAACAAGAGAGACAGAGACAGGCAGAAACAAGGAAAATGCCCCTTATATTTGAATACTATGC
>NC_068984.1:140679110-140684105 GCF_001194135.2 Octopus bimaculoides | reverse complement strand
GTCACACAGTAGGACTGAACCCTGAACCATATGGTTGGGATGCAAGCATCTTGCCACACAGCCATACCTGCGTCGATATATATATATATATACATATATATACACACACACACCTTATGTTTGTTTTTTTTTAATGCTAACCTGTGCCTTTGTACAGAACACTAGCACAATCACCACAACATCACTACTACATCTACTGACTCATTTACCACTAACACTGTTACACCAACCATCATCACAACAATCACCACAATCCTTGTCTCTGCCCCCACCATTACCACCAGCCCCACAATCATCATCATCATCATCATCAATACCTATTCCTAGTTCATCTCCAGTAACTTGAGTACTGGAATCCCGAAGGTGCATTATTGATCTGAGACCTATAGTTAATCAAATACAAGGTATGTAAAAACATGTTTACATCTCAATAATCAATAAAATCTCTCCCCTAATAAAGTGGTTAATCTAATTACATTTACAGTCACAATGGTTTCTATTCTATTTTATTTATTTTTTTCAATTGTAGCAAGACTTGTTTTGGTTATTATTTATTTGCTTTATGTTCATTCAACATGGCAGCCACATTCCACTTTGGTCTTCAGCTCAGGACTGTTTCCCTAGTTACTGAACCTGTACCTGAACAACAGAATCTCCATCAAAACACAACATAGTATTGTAATTAGGAGAGTCACATAAAACAGAGAGAACTACTAGAAATTATTTGCTCTCGAAATGCTGGTTCCTGTTGAACCATCTAACCCATGCTGGCATGGAGAATGGATGTTAAATAATGATCTGATACGTCAACCAAACAAAGCATTTTCAAATTTAACCCTTTAGCATTCAGATTAATTTATCAAATGTAATGCTTATTTATCCACATTTTTTAAAGAATTAATCATGCGTTATCTTGTAGCTTCAAGATTTTGAAGATGGGATTATTTTTCAAATGACATTGTAGGGTAGATGTGGCCAGTTTCAACATAGAATAGGGAGAATATTTGGGCCAGATATGACCAGTTTAAATGCGAGACGGTTAAGGATCTCACACAATAATGAAAGAATCTCTGATTGATTCTCTATCTGTTCAATGTGACAAACTCCCTAAGCACACGCCTAATGATTGTAATAGTTTAGTCTTATCTTTAAAGGATTAATCTTAGGACAATGCCACTTGTTTGCTAATTAGAGAAGTTCAAATTAAGCTGGCATGCTGTTTTAACCTCAGTTTCATTAGAAAAATTTCGTAATCATTGTTTTATTTGATGTTAATTTTGTATATATAGGCAGAGAGGACGGACGTTTTTGAAAAATTCACAAAATCATTAATTTTAGCTGCAAACAAATTTTATTGACATCAATATGTTCGTATTAAAATAGCATTTGTCAAAATCAAGTGTGGAAAACAACGTCCATCATTTGGTGTCCGTTTTCATTGATGCATTTCTGAAGGCGTTTTTGGAAGTTGGCCTCCACTCTCTCCAGCATTGCTCTGTCGATTTGGGCGACTTTCATGTAAATAACTTCCTTCAAATCGTCCAATGTATGGGGCTTATGTGTATACAAACATGCCTTGAATTTTCCCCACAAGAAATAATCACACATGGACAAATCAGGGGGCTGAAGGGGCCAAGGATTGGCAGCAAACCTGGAAATGAGATGGTAATCAAAGAGGTGAAGAACATCCATTGATGCTCTTGTTGTATGGGCCATCGCACCATCCTGCTGAAACCATACATGTCAGTCAGGCATGCATTTTCATTGTAATTCAGGCACAAAGAAGTTGTTTATCATCTTGATATAAAGCTGATCTGATACATTCCACATTTTCCGGGATCCGTACCGTTTGTAGTGCCCCTTCCAGTCTCCTATTTATTAGTGTATTTCATGTACAAAGTGTATTCAGTCAGCATATGACTGTGTTATGGGTGGGAACAGCCTGATTTCGGTGAATGTTGAAGTGACACCAAAACTCATACTCAACTGCTGTGATGGACTCGTTATTCTTCACGTAACTGTTGTAGACAAGCATGTGATGCCTTATTATCCACAGCGCCCTAGCTTCACCTGAAAAGAAAAAAAGAATGCTAAGACATCACGGATGGAATGGTATCTGTTCGGACATATGTCTCTTCCTCTGGGGCTGAGTAATAACCATTTCAAAAACGTCCGTCCTCTCTGCCCCACCCTGAATAAAGAATAAATTAATTCAATGGATAATACAAAAAGTTACCAATTTGTGGCTCAACATTGAAAAATAACTGAAACAACATTGTATAAAAAAATAAACTGATTCAAAAAATAGAAATTAATTTTATAGCATAAAAAATTAAATTACTGAAAAACTGAAGTGAAATCAGGAAGCAACCACTGAAATAGCAAGCCTAGAATTGCTTCAACAAAGAAAAAGAAAAAAAGGGCAATTAAGGGGCTGATGCAGTAAAAAGGTGTACATCCCAGTTAGAAGGGTGGGTTCAGCCATGTAGCTCTGAGTTTGATCTCACTGCATGGCACTGTGGACAAGTCTTGAGATCTGTCAGTCCTACAGGCTCAGTAGACCAGAGATTATTTTGGTTTGTATAGCATATAAGCAACTGAGGAAGTATAACACCTCACTCTTGAACAGGAGTGAGGTGTTAAACATATATTTGTGTGTGTGTGTGTGTGTGTTTATACCAGTCTAAAAACTGGGTTGTTTGTTTTTTGTAATCTCCTATAGTTATAACTTAGTAGTTCAAGAAATAGTGATTGATATAATTAGTACCAGCCTGAACTAAGTCTTAGTGTTGATATTTAAAACCCTTGAAAGAAGCATCCCTGGAATGTTGTAGTTGAATGACTGAAACCAGCAAAAGAAGACAATTTTGTTTGGTAAAAAATTCCCTTTAAATTAATTCTTCTTTGAAATTTTTTCTGAAAGGTTTTTCTTTTATTTCTTCTTCACTTTCATTTTTTCTGTTTCTTTTCAGGTGAAGTTAAAGGACACCAACTGGTCCAAAGATAGCCAGTCTTGAATATCCAGAGTATTAGATAGATGAAACAGCATGTAGAAATCACCAGAGGGCGCTGTTATCAGACAATTCTTTCACACATAAACTTCTGATTCTTCCTATATACTCCTATAACAATTCTCTTTCAGATATGGAAACTTAGAACCTGACCAAAGTTCCTCTGCCACCATTGGCTTTAACTCAGTTATGTAAATACACCTGGAACATCTATCTACCTACCTACTTTCCTAGCTATTTGCCTACCTGCCTAGCTAGCTAACTGCCTACCTTACCAATTTACTTCCTCCCTGTCCTTGGCCACTTCTAAATACTTAGCCTTGTGTTCTTTTAGAAGTGATCGGTGAACTAATCTTGAGAAATAACAACAACACTTAATGGCTCTGTAAGCATGTTTAATTGTTGTTTAAACATTGAATGAAAATAGATAAAAAGAAATTTAAAATACTAAAAAAAAAAATATCTTAAAAATAAATGGTTCGGAATTACCAAATTTTCTCTAATCAGTTCCAATTATAGGAAGATTCTAAAATCTGTCCTCATGACTGGGTCATTACAGAAATTGACCTATGAGAGAAGAATGGCACAGACAGACAGAGTGGACAAACAGCAATATATTTATGAAATAAGGCTGTGGTCAGGATCTAAATACTGAAGATTTTTGTTTAATTATTCTTGTGGGAACATACACAGAATATTCAAGAGAAAAACAGTTCTATTGTAGAGACTTCCATGAAAATCTAATCTTTTTACTTGTGTCTTCGACAAATGTATTAGGGCAAAGGAGTAGCAGACTCTGTAAAACGATAGATTAAAAACTTGTATTTAGTTATGTATGTTGTGAGTTCAAAACCTTATCGGGGTCAGCTTTACCGAGTGATCCTTTAAAGGGACAATAAAATAAAACATCAGTCAATTACTGAGGTCAACACAATTGATTTACATTTCCCCCACCCTTGTTTCCCCTTGCCAAAAGAAAAAAACAATTTTGCTGTTTTGCAAAATTAGAAATTGTAATTTTCTATTTTTTTTTTTTTTTTATAAATTAAAATATGGACTGTAAGACTGAACTGAAATGAAATAAATTTAATAATATGATATAAACAAAAAAATAGAAGTACAAAATACTACAGTGTATGAGGTAATTTTAAAAAAATTCAACTAATACCTGAATAATGTGTGTGTGTGTGTGTGTGTACATATATACGAAGGGGTGGGGCTGAAAAGTTTCTGGCTTTGGGTAAAAGAAAATACAGGAGGATCAGTTATGGTTTTATTCAACATATTTCCCTCTCAGAGTCAGTGGTCCTTCAGTTTTTCTAAACCCTGTAAAAGAACTCCAAATGTTAAGCCTCCAACTAGGACCTTTGTGATACCCTTAAAGCCAGGAACTTTTCAACACTGCTTCATATATAAAAATGTATGCAAACACACATACACACACACATATTTCATATGCACCAGAAATACACGTTATTATAATAGTCAAATCCTGACCACCTTATACAATTTTCTAAGGCATTGCATAACTTCTTTTACATTGGCTGTCATAATTATTACTATTAAATGCATCGTTAATGATTTATTTCCTCTAATATCTGTCTGGAATCTTTCCAGCTGTCCAGAATGCTGTGTACTCAGTCAATTTGATATACATACATACATACATACCATAACTAACACATATATGCATACACGGATATATGCATTGATATATATATTTATAACAAAATAGGGTTGAGGTATAACCTCCACCACGAAGAACATTATTGTTGTAATATTCAAGTTAAATAAACATCTGAAGTGACTGTGGAATTATTTCACATTTACATTGTTACTATACACACTTTTTTTTTAATAATATTATACATTGTCTACAATTATTGTTTGCTTAATATACACTTGTACTAACCTTGTTATAATTTGACTATATACAAATTGTTTTATTACTTTGCACACGTTATATATATATATATATATATAT
>NC_068984.1:140667351-140679065 GCF_001194135.2 Octopus bimaculoides | reverse complement strand
TCCTTAACTACACACACACAATTATCAAATTATCATTTGATATTTGCTTTCCATGCTGGCATGGGTTGGACAGTTTGATAGTATCTGAATATCTGTAAAGCCACTTTGGAATGGTTTCTACAGTTGGATGCCCTTTCTAATACTAATCACTTTACAGAGCGTACTCGGTGCTTTTTTTCATGCCACCAGCACTAGCAAGGTTGCTAGGTAACTTGAAAGGAACAAAAGGAAATTGACAAAAAAGGAAACAAACTCCTCAAGTATATATATATATATATATATATATATATGACATTAATATTGACCAGTGAGAATGAGTGCTCAAAACTGCATTGCTGGATAAATACTCTTTATTTGTAGGTTAGCAAGGCTACCATTGGTTTCATGCCAACAGAAATCTCAACAATTATCAAGTCTGCAACATGGAATTGTGTGTGTGTGTGTGCGTGTGTGCGTGCGTGCGTGCGAAATAAACGAAGAAAATGTAATTGGCATTTTCAAGCTTTATACAATATGCACACAGAGCAAGTACAAAAATCTCTATTTATAACCCTGTGTGTGCATCCACCCTCCTGCATGAATGAGTCTAAGTGCTGGACCCTTTATTGGTGCCAAATCAGATCAGACAACTGGAAGAATTCCATACCAGATGGCTACTAAGTATCCTTGATCTTGCATTAAGGCAAAATAGATGTTGGTATATATTTAGCACCATTCAAAATTCCATCTAGTTTAAATTCTTGGCAATATTATTTTGTGTTGTTTCTGATTATCCATAGATTATTTTAATCTGTAAGATCTCTAGCACAAAGCTAACCAAATCAGTATCTGAGAATTTCTCAAAGACCCATCTTTCTATTGGTCGTGCCTCCACAATTCTTTATTGGTAATTTATCCATCCTCTTTCTATTCTTGTTTCCAAGACAATGTGTGAATTTGTGGTTTATTATTTATCTTTAGTTAATACATTGAACATATTGAGATCAGCTCCCTTTGATATCTTCAGCTCCCTAGCAAACCCGAGATGGTTTTGTGTTGCTAAACACTGATTGTAAGTAACATTTGAGATATTGTTAATTTGATAAACTGTTAATTTAAATACTAACAGTTCTCTTCGTTAACACAGTCTAACATTATATGCAGTCTTGTTTTTTATTCTGGAATTTTATTAAATAGTCAGACTGATATGTAACACAAAATCATCATCATTTGGTTTCTCTAAAAAATTTCCTTAACTTCTGTAAAAAAACATGAAATATTTCTGTTGTCTTATATTCATTAAGTACCCAGATAATCTGTTATTCCTCAATTGTACATTTCTAAACTGATGTCCACCCATATTGACTTTAATTTCAACTAACCAATATGACCATAAACTATGGATTGCTTTGTGGACGGTTTTAATATCTTGGCCCTTCTTCACCATGCCACTATACATTCTGTTGCCTATCAATATGTTGGGCCACTTCTATACAATCTACTGGCTGCTAACCACTTCAAGTCATTGACCACACTTCGAGCCTGTTGATATTAACTATTAAATATGACTTCAGACAGCTGGACAACCTTGAACTGTTCATCTCATTTAGACAATTATGAACAGTGCTGACCACCAAAATCTTGTCACGCCAATGCACTGATACTTCCCCAGTCTGCTGTGGTCAGTAGTATTTGATCACTTGACATGCATTCATGGCCCATTTGATCTCCTTGATTAGAGAGGTTCCTAAAACTTTCGTGAGTCATTACTATCCCTTAGAAATTGTTCTCTAGAGGATTTTGTTAATGGAAACAAGGAGATTATTCAAAGACAAATGTCTCAAACCTGGAATAAATTTTGGCAACTCTTCATTAATCGACCACTCAGTGCTTGTTTGTGTATGAATATGGCAGGGCAGAGAAATAAACTAGAAACGGATCCCAACATCCTCTCTGAAGCCATAATAACATTTGTGGTAATAATGGATGTCTACAAACAGCACTGGATTTGGGCGCCAACTCTCTGTTGGGTTTTTGGATGATTACATTCTCGAGACTTATTGATGGCATTGGTTAAAAATCATTCTTCGAGGTCAGTAGATTACTCTTTACTCTTTATTCTTTTACTTGTTTCAGTCATTTTGACTGTGGCCATACTGGAACACCGCCTTTAGTTGAGCAAATCGACCCCGGGACTTATTCTTTGTAAGCCTAGTACTTATTCTATTGGTCTCTTTTGCTGAACCGCTAAGTTACGGGGACATAAACACACCAGCATCGGTTGTCAAGCGATGTTGGGGTGGGGGACAAACACAGACACATAAACATATACACACACACACACACACATATATATATACATATATACGACGAGCTTCTTTCAGTTTCCATCTACCAAATCCACTCACAAGGCTTTGGTTGGCCCGAGGCCATAGTAGAAGATGCTTGCCCAAGGTGCCACACAGTGGGACTGAACTCGGAACCATGTGGTTCGTAAGCAAGCTACTTACCACACAGCCACTCTGCAGTTATTTTATTTCCCCCACATAATGTTGTTACACCTGTCTCTCTTTTTTATATATGCATGCAGACACAAACACATGCATACATACCAGACAAAATGTGATTTGTAAACCTAAGCTGTATCTTTAGTCAGCAGCACTCCTGCAAATACTGGCTAGCCATTGTCTGATGAGATGAGCTTGGATCACATGTAATATATTGTAATGTCATATATTACACAATCAGCTACATTCATGGTGGGTCTGAACTACATGTTGTTAAAACAACTGTTGTTGGCACTCCATCGCTTACGACGTTGAGGGTTCCAGTTGATCCGATCAACGGAACAGCCTGCTCGTGAAATTAACGTGCAAGTGGCTGAGCACTCCACAGACATGTGTACCCTTAACGTAGTTCTCGGGGATATTCAGCGTGACACAGTGTGGCAAAGCTGACCCTTTGAATTACAGGCACAACAGAAACAGGAAATAAGAGTGAGAGAAAGTTGTGGTGAAAGAGTACAGCAGGGTTCGCCACCATACCCTGCCGGAGCCTCGTGGAGTTTTTTGGTGTTTTCGCTCAATAAACACTCACAACGCCCGGTCTGGGAATTGAAACCACGATCCTATGACTGCGAGTCCACTGCCCTAACCACTGGGCTATTGCACCGCCACTGAAACAACTGTAATAAAGAAAACAATGTAATATTACAACTTCTATTTTTGTTTTTGGACTTACTCTGTGTGTGTGTGTGTGTGTGTGTGTGTGTGTGTGAATAGATATAAGAAGAGAGATAGATATAAGGAAAAAGATGAGTAGTAAAGGAAATTTCTTACAGATGTGGAACAGAATTCCTTATTACTGACAATAGAACACTTCATTCTTCTACCAAAATAGAACACTGTACATATTTTTGCCACGGTCACATTTCACTGACCCCCTCCAATGAGGAGCTCGGCCAATACTTAAGATTTTTCTTCTCTCAGCATATAAACCTATCCCATTTTGTGGATTCCTATTCTAGATCTGTCTAGCAGTTTATCCGTTACCTGTTTCTTTCTCTTATCAATTATGACAGTAATTCCATGTAGAAAGCAACATCGATGTTCTCAACATTGTACAAATAATATACATTGCACTTCTATTCACACGGAGACAAGAATACAAGATATTTCTCGTACTGGTGCCACAAAAAAAACGAATCCGGTATATTTTGTAAAGTGGTTGATCACAAAAAAGGGCATCAAACTTATATAAGTCATGCCAAAAATGATAGGTGCAAAATGTCCATACCTATCTGGGAGTAAGTCACAATAAGAACTAATTCAAGCCACAACAATGCATTCAAACCTTGCAAGTATGGAAAGCAGACAGATGTTAAATGATGATATGAAGAAAACCCTCTAGTCAATGATGCAAGCATGAACAGATGGGAAGCTGATGATGATTGCACAGATGTATATATAATTTATTATTATCACCATTAAGGCAGTGAGCTAGCAGGGTGGTTAGCACACCGGGCGAAATGCTTAGCGGCATTTCATCTGTCTTTACATTTTGAGTTCAAATTCTGCCGAGGTCGACTTTGCCTTTCATCCTTCCGGGGTCGATAAAATAAGTACCAGTGAAACACTGGAGTCGATTACATCATCTAGTCCCCTCCCCACAAAATTACAGGCCTTGTGCCTTCACTAGACAGGATTATTTAAGGCGATGAACTGGCAGAATCACTAGCCTGCATGGCGAAATGCTAAGCGGTATTTCACCCATTGCTATGTTCTGAGTTCAAATTCTGCCGAGGTCGACTTTGCCTTTCATCCTTTCGCGATCAGTAAATGAAGTACCAGTGACACATTGGGGTCGATATAACGGACTACTCCCCTCCACCAAAACTTCAGGCCTTGTGCCTTTAGTAGAAAGGATTATTATTATTAAATATTATTATTATTATTATTATTATTATTATTATTATTGAGGTGAGCTAGCTGAATTGTTAGCACATTGGACAAAATGCTCAGAAATGCTTCTGAGCTCAAATCATAGCAAAGTCAACTGCATCTTTCATCCCTTCAGAATTTATATACTGGGATCAATGTAACCATTTAAACCCCACCCTTATATTGCTAACTTTGTGCCAAAATTTAGAACAGTTATTATTATAATGAAAGACCAGCAGATCAAATCCTTGTAGCATTATGTCTCTTTAAGGTTCTAAGTTCAGATCCTAACAAAGATTACTTTTTGTTCTTCTGGGGTGGATAAAATAAAGTACCAGCTATAATTGAATTTGTGGCTTTGGTCCAATGTGGGAAATCGAAACGCACGGATTATACAGTGTGGTGTGAATGTTTAATGGGAAACACAGTGAGGAAGGTGGGAGGGGGTGCTATTGAATAAATCGGGACTTAATTTAATAAGGGCAATGTTTTTTTATAAGAGGAATTTAGTGAGATGGGTGGGGGTGAAAGTGAGGGAGATGGATGAAGGATCAACATCTACTGTGAAATAAATGTAATTAAAATTTCAAAACAATATATAACTACATATAAAATGTTGGGGGGAGGGATGATGGAGAGATAAAGGTTTTGGTAAATTTAATTACTTTTGATAGAGGACAGGGAATAGGGGACATATATTAAGTGAAATATTTCTAATCTTCAAAATGAAATTCAAATATCAGTAAAATTATTTGGTAATCTTCACGTCAGGATTTTGATGAGTCTATAATCACAAAAGGGTCTACATTTATGCAGGCTGACCAGATATCTGCACTTGTACACAGGGGATTGTGTAAGGTTTTTGTGGAAATCTGACAGTTGTCCCTGCAGACAGTCTTCCCTCTTCATACCACTGATGTTGTCCAAGGGAAAGAGTGTTACAGCTTGGCAACAGTGCTGTCACAGGTGCTGTTAGAACCTAAACAACTAGAAGAGCTTCTTCAAGACATCCTGTCTGTTGTTCAACACAGTTCTGCCAACCCAAAAACCAGGTTTCATACACTATTATCAATGTTACTGTATAGACTTCACCTTCTCTCTCCAGAACATTCACAGGTATTCTTACCCATTCATAGTTATTCTTAACTGTTTCTTGTAGATTGTTTTCTCTGTCCCCAGAAATTAGCAATGGACTGTTAAGTTTCCATCACTGATTTCCTAATATGCCCACCACTGCAAGTGTGATTCCTATAACTAGGAAACTTCAGTTTCAGTGGAGAAATTCTTGAAATAGTAGAAATAGAAAAATTTTTTCTGTAAATATAAATAATATGGAATGAAGCGAAATTCTTGGTGTTAATTCTTTATAAATTGATACATTTCTTCTCTAATTCCTCAGTCAACGTGTGTGTGTGTGTGTGTGTGTGTGTGTGTGTGTGTGTGTGTGTGCGTGTGCGTGTGTGGCAAGCTGGCAGAATCATTAGAACACAGCACAAAATGCCTAGCAGTATTTCATTCATCTTTACATTCCGAGTTCAAATTCTGCCAAGGTCAACTTTGCCTTTCATCCTTTCGGGGTCAATAAAACTAATCAACTGACCCCCTCCCCAAAATTGCTGGCCTAGTGCCAAAATTTGAAACTAGTGTGTGTGTGTGTGTGTGTGTGTAAGAGAGAGTGTAACTTTAGAGTCAAGTGGGAAGGTGATGTCCATGATCCTTTACAGGGCCTTCAAGATTAGTGGGGTGGGGGCAGATGGAGGAAGGTATCCTTAAACCAAAGACTTGGCCCAACTGAATGCTTGGGTCTATTAAAAGCATCTAAAATACCGAGAGGGACAGGGGTTAAACAAAGTGACAGATAAGACTACCAGCCAATTAGGCTATGGTGAGATTTGAACTCAGAACAAATACCACAAGGTATCTAGTCTGATGTTCTTATAGTTTTACCTGTCCATTACTGCCCTGGATCAATATTTTATAGATGAAAAGCAATGCTAACCTGCTAAAATCACAAAAATGATAACCAATCCTTGACCTCACCATACAACTATTCTAACAAGATGTTGATGATCGTTTCATTAATTAATTCATTAATTTTTATACTTTCTGTTGATGACAACTCAGGTTTGATTCCACACTAAAATAGTTTTGTGTTACTAATTAACAAGTATCTAATATTTTTCATTTTCTTTTTTTTCTTTTTTCATTCATTAATCCTTTCATACAGTTTTATATTTAAGAGATGAGGAATTATTTACATTATTTACATTTGATGGATATTTGTCCTCATCTTGTTTGTTGTTAACACAACGTTTCGGCTGATATACGCTCCAGCCTTCATCAGGTGTCTTGGGGAAATTTCGAACCTGGGTTCTCATTTCTCAGGTATTTTACGATGTTATTACTATTATTATTATTATTAGACTTCAATGGAGTTCTATATTTAAGAGATGAGGAATTATGTACATTTGACGGATATTTGTCCTCATCTTGTTTGTTGTTAACACAATCTTCAACTTCAAAATGAATCCACTGGTGTCATTATATTCAAGCCAGGTGGTATTAGCTTCGAGTCTCTACATCTACACAGGAAAGTTAGATGGTTTGAAAGACGAGCTAGTTTTTGATGGAGTTTCTCTATATGCCTCCATTGAAGTCTAATGTCGGCTCCATACCGATTAGATAATACAGTTCTATATCTAAGAGATGAGGAATTAACTACATTCTTTACATTTGACGGATATTTGTCCTCATCTTGTTTGTTGAAATTGAAGATTGTGTTACCAACAAACAAGATGAGGACAAACATACGTCAAATGTAAATAACGTAAATAATGTAATCCTTACAGTGTTTGTACACTGGGCAAAGATACTTAACGACATTTCGTCTGTCTTTAGTTCAAACTCTGCCGAGGTTGACTTTGCCTTTCTGCTTTTTGGGGTCGATAAATTAAGTACCAGTCATATCAACCAAGCACTGGGATCAATGGAATCAACCCCCCCCCCACTCTCCCAAAATTGCTAGCCTTGTACCAAAATGTGAAGCCAATATATCTAACAAAACACACTGTCTCTATCTTAATTAATAATCAATAATTTGTAAGGATTCAATAAAATAAATAAGTCTGTTGTAATTAGTAATTTGATGTTTAGAAAGTTTTAATTTAAAAATGAACAGGTTTTGTGTCAAAGACCCAGAAGCAGTCTTAAACAGATTTAAATAGAAAAGGTTAAACAGTTCATTTAAAATAACGAACCAAACCAGTCGTTGCATGTTTATAATTTTGAGGTCATGATTATTTGGTTATTGACAACAATTTTCTAAACATTTTTGTTATTTTGTTTAGAATCCTTCGACTGGAACTGCCTCAAGCTTGAACTCTTGATACCAGCTTTTAGACTAAACCTGAAACCGAAGGTCAACTTTTCACTTTAAGTCCTCACAGTTTAAAACTTTCTTATAATACTCTCGTACTTTTGACCTTTCTAGAATTCAACTCTTTTGTTTGGAAGAGTTTGTTGTGAATCACCATAATCTGCCAATTAGAGTAATTAAAATAATTAAACAACAACAACATTACATATACTGAAATGTTAGATTTTTTGGGGGGGAGGGTTGTAATTAAGTTTTTATTGCAAAGAATTCATTCAACCAACTGATTTTAGAAATCTCTGGGTTTATCCCTAGTTAGTAGTGATCAGAGATGTTCCAACCATGACCTTCCTGCCTTGTTTTCTTCTTTTGTCTATACCATGTCTCTTTTAAGGTTAATGGTGTATAAATTGAAGGAGACTTGGCTCTATTTCTAGCAAAATAAGTAATCATGAGGACTCTTCCTCAACTTGATGTCCCCTATATTCTAGTTTCTTGGTGTTCATGATGTGCAAAATATACAACTTTGGTAGGATAACAAATGAAATGATTAATTGCTCTGCATCCCAACAACAGTACTACATCATGTCCTTTTATTTGTTTCAGTCATTTGACTGCGGCCATGCTGGAGCAACGTCTTTAGTCGAACAAATCGACCCCAGGACTTATTCTATTAGCCTCTTTTGCCGAACTGCTAAGTTACGGGGGACGTAAATACACCAGCATCGGTTGTCAAGCGATGGTGGGGGGACAAACACTGACACACAAACATATATAAATATACAACGGGCTTCTTTCAGTTTCCATGGCACTGAAACTGGAACTATGTGGTTGGTAAGCAAGCTACTTACCACACAGTCACTCCTGTGCCTATTTCGTTAATTTTTCTTTTGTTAATCGGGTGTTGAGAGGAGGAAGCATCCATAAGTTATGAAAGCTTTCCCAAATCAGTCAGAGCAACAAACATTGACAGTTAGAGAGAGCAGAGACTAAATTATTATTATTAGCTGTTAATAAGTACCATGGGGGAAGGAAGGAGCCATTGCAAAGCTATTGAAATACTTGTTGGTTACACTGACTTCAAATTTCTTCGTGGATAGCATAATTGAAGAAAGCAACAACAGACCACAACAATGAGTTAATGTTACTGGAGTCATTACAAGTAGAAAAAGAACAGTTGTAGTGATTTACAGAAAGGTCACTGTAGACATGTAGGGAATAAAAAAGCCTTCAATGATGGTGTAATGACTATCTTCAGTTACTGTCATTCAGCTGAAGACAAGACAGTCCACACTAAATACAATTATTCTAGAATTGAAATTTTAAAGTTTGCTGTTTTGTACCAGAATTAATTACATGATAATATTTTATCCTCTCTAAGACAATTGTAGTAAAGATTGTTTGCCAACATAACATGGCAGTCCTGGTCTAGGACTAATGTTGCTGCCATGTTATGTTGGCAAACAATCTTTACTCCAAGGTACTGTTGGTGAATATCTCACGTTGTGAGATTTAAAGATAGTAATTTTTTAAGACAATTGCAATTAAAATTTCTTGGTATACTATGTCAAATATGTAAGTGTCCAGTTAGTGTCCAGTCAGACAAATTTTTAGTTAAAATTGACCGATTCCTTCATTCCACCACTGCCCTCTCTATTAGAATTTAATCTTCCCCCAATCTGGCTAGTACCTGGTCACCCCACTATGTTTCCATCCTTCACATTGCCAAAATTCCAAAGACTTCTATCTTGCTTTGGCATAATTACAATCCCTGTCAGAGGAGGCCAGATGGCAGAATGAGTGTCAACCTATAAAAAAATTGTCTGCCATACTTTGACATCCAAAGTTCCATTCCTATTACTGTAACCAACTTCACCTTTTAATGTTGCAGAGGTTAATATCTAGCACAGACACATTTCAACATCAAACCAAATATGCCTTGCAGTATTTAGTTATATTCCTCATTAAATTCCCACCACTTTACCTTTAATAAGTCGATAAAATGAAATACCAGTCATATTCTGGGAGTCTAAAATTGACTGTTTCAACTGCCAAATTTAATTATACCACCATATGAAATTTATCTCCACCATCAGATATTAGCTACTCTTACCTTCTTTGACACAATTACTTTCCAGAACAACAGGTTCAAACACCAATGTAATATTTTGTATGTTTCTTCTTGTATCAGGCTTATTTTATACATTTTAATTTTTCCTTTTGTACAAAATTTGTGATCAATTTTTTTTATTAATTACATATATATATCTTATATACACCCTGTAAAATGTATTTAGTCCTGCAATAAAGATGTACAGTATGTATTTAATAGAAATGAGTCACTACAGACAAATTTCATTTTTGTTGTCCTTTTTTTTTTTAAAAAAAGTTTCTAGATTTTTAAGAATTAGACCCAGGAAGACCTGGGATGTGATGAAGCACAACCTTCAAACATAAGGCCTCACCGAGGCAATGACTTGTGACCGAGCCGTTTGGAAATATGCCGTGTGTGAGAAGACCTGGCAAGCCAAGTGAGACCATAATCTGAGGCCTCTGCCAGGGGTTAGCCAGCCCACTCATGCGTACCTTTCCTTCATTGGACACTGAACTCTGTTTGCGAAGACCTGTTGAGGCAAATGAAATCAATCCAAATTTGACGACTGGCACCCATGCCAACCTCTCCTTCATTGGACACTAAACTCAGCTTGTGAAGACCTGTTGGGGGAAGTGAAATCAAAATCGTGATTGAACCAAATTCGATGACTGGCACCTGTGCCAGTGGAGCGCTAAGAACACCATCCGAGCGTGATCATTGCCAGAGCAGCTGTCTGGCTTCCGCGCCAGTGGCACATAAATAGCACCATTTGAGTATGATCGTTACCAGCATCACCTTACTGGCACTTGTGCCGGTGGCACGTGAAAAAGCATTTGAGCGAGGTCATTGCCAGTGCCGCTGGACTGGCTCCTGTGCAGGTGGCACATAAAAAACACCAGATTGGAGCCTGGTGCAGCCTTCTGGTCAAATCATCCAACCCATGCTAGCATGGAAGGAGGATGTTAAACGATGATGATGATGATGATGATGATGATGATATCAAACTTTGAAGTTTCCATTCCAATCTACTCAAAGGTATGTATTTTTTTTTCTTTCAACTCTTTTAGTAACCAGAAAGTAGCCATACTGGAGCACTGTCTAAGCAAGTTGATGAAATTGACCCCAGCATTTCTTTAAGTCTGGTGCATTCTGTTGATTCCTTATTGCTGAACTGCTAAGTTACAAGCACTCAATCAAGCCCTGGTTGTCTGGCAGTGAAAGACACACATGTACATGGACAAATATATGATGGCCTTCTTCACAGTTTCCATCAACCGAATTCACTTACAAGCTATAGGTCTACTCAGAGCTTTAGCAGAAAATATATTCACAAAGGTTTATATTGGTTTTTATCGGTGGAGTGTGCTGATGCTAGAACACCACATTCATGGGTTTTAATTGGTATCAACCTCAGAGTTCAGACTGGGGTTCATTTTGTTGATATTTGTTTATCAAGTAAGTTTATTTTGGACATAATGGAAAATAATTTGTCATAACAGAATACCTAAATATGACAAGGTATTAGTCTGGAGTACTGAGTTTGCACCAGAGTACACTAACATTTATGTCTAAGCAATTTATATATATATATATATATCATCATCATCATCATCATCGTTTAACGTCCGCTTTCCATGCTAGCATGGGTTGGACGATTTGACTGAGGACTGGTGAAACCGGATGGCAACACCAAGCTCCAGTCTGATTTGGCAGAGTTTCTACAGCTGGATGCCCTTCCTAACGCCAACCACTCAGAGAGTGTAGTGGGTGCTTTTACGTGTCACCCGCACGAAAACGGCCACGCTCGAAATGGTGTCTTTTATGTGCC
>NC_068984.1:140647815-140665257 GCF_001194135.2 Octopus bimaculoides | reverse complement strand
ACATTTCTCTCCTACAACATCACTATTCTCTCTCCTACACTGTCTTGCAACACGAAATACCTCGAGTCTTTGGTCCTCACGGCGCAGAACATTGGCAAATCTTTCCTTATATATATATATCTTTTACTCTTTTCTTTGTTTCAGTCATTTGACTGCGGCCATGCTGGAGCACCACCTTTAGTCAAACAAATCAACCCCATAACTTATTCTTTGTAAGCCTAGTACTTATTCTATCAGTCTCTTTTGTTGAACTGCTAATGTTACAGGGACGTAAACACACCAGCATCAGTTGTCAAGTGATGGTGGAGGGACAAACATGGACACACAAACATACACACACACACACACACACATATATATATGGTTTCTGCTTTTAACAATTTGAGACGTTTACCACATGCAAAGAAACTCTGTAAAACTATGTACAGTGGTTTTGCAAAACCTTTTTCCATGTCATTAAAAGAACAGCCAGAAATCCACCAGTGCTTGTTGCTGAGTTCATTTCATCAATGGCCAGTATTACATCTTTTATGTCAATGTAATCGATGATTGCCTCTTTTCCATGTAGATCTGCAGTGTTGAAAAGCTCTTTAGGCTTGCATGTTTCCCAGTGGA
The DNA here is from genome assembly GCF_001194135.2 of Octopus bimaculoides. Classification (NCBI taxonomy): domain Eukaryota; kingdom Metazoa; phylum Mollusca; class Cephalopoda; order Octopoda; family Octopodidae; genus Octopus; species Octopus bimaculoides. The sequence continues at coordinate 140,664,642 of NC_068984.1, read as the reverse complement.
GAAGTGAAGACATTTTGGAATTGTTTAACACTTATCTGCCTGGAGTCTGCAACTAGTGGGCTGTCTTCAAACAGTGGCTCTATTTTGTGTTGCACCAAGGCAGATTCTTTTGCAAACTTGTCAAAGGCTTTAAGATTCATTTGTATATTTCCCCACGGCCCTCATTTCTCTTTCTGCTCTTTTCTTTTCATGGTTGATTCTGAATTTATTCTCCATCTCTAAGAGTGCCTCTTTGAGGAGGGATTTCTCACTGTCATTAAGTTGTTTGTGTGATTGGAGATCTTTATTCTGTCTCATAAGGACTTTCCTGTTTCAGGAAATAATGTTTTTTATGTTGTAGCTCTCTTAGCTGGGACAAATTTATTGCAAATGGCTTGCATTACTGACATGAATTCTGTTAGTTACATATCAATGTCTTGCATAGGACTTTTAAGCCAATTTTGCTGCAGTATCTATTTTTCAGTTAACTCCAGTCAGCCTTTTAGAAGTTTAGACTGGATAAGTTTCAGCTGCCATCTGTGTAGAATTCATCATTAATTAATCTTAGACTGTATATCGTCAGTTCTATCATGTTGCGGTTTGAGAAGATTGTTGGTGAAGCAGAGGTCTAATATGTAATTGTTTAGGAGAGTATGGTTTACTCCATGAACACAAGTTTCATGAGATCAAGTAGAGATTCTGCTTGATTAGGTTCTGAGCCATTGCGCCTCCACACATACATATATATACACACACACTTATATATACATATATATATACATACACATATAAAGAGCATCCAGCCTAGAAACCAAGTCAAAATCAGACTGGGGCCTAGTACAGCATTCCAGTTGACTAGTTCCAGTGAAACCATCTAACCCATGCCAACATGGAAAATGGACATTAAATGATGATAGTGTCCATACAGTTACGGTGGGATTTGAAAGTTATCTATTAGAGTAACTTGCAACATGTTGAATAAGAAACCAACTAATAAAGTTCATGTACAGTTTGGTGCAATTCAATGTGGCTTCCATTTTTTTTTGCCCAACACACATCTAATCAATATGAGTGAAGAAAGACTTTATGGGCACAGAGTGTGTGTGTATAAATCTCACTCAATTTACGCCCTAATATCTTAAGGACACATATGTAATCTATATAGTATTCAATGCTTGAATAAAATCCAGTATGGTGATATGAAATATCCTTATAGGTCTACAGAGCCTTGATTGACCTTGGATTAAACATGTTAAAATGATGAAAAAAAATAACATAGACTGATTTCTCTAGAAAAGAATTTTATTATAAAAATTATAAGTGCACTTGTTTTCCAGCTTGATAACAGAGATTTTGAAAATTTTTAATAATAAATTCTGATAAAAAAAATAATTCATTTATACTAAAATGGAGTAACTGTGAAAAATCAACAATGAAAGATTTGACCATTATAATCAAATCATATTGATTCATGATTTGCTTTTCTAGATTCCAATAATGCCAAATAACTTTCTACAAGAAAATATTTCCAAACCTTCAAGTAGAGATCTCAGAATCAGATGGTGGCGTTTGTTAGACCCATTTCACAAGTTTTTCTATCAGCAAGGTATGTTGCACCTGCTTGATGCTCAATAACACCCCACCTGTTACCCCCAAAAAACTGCATATGTATTCAGAAGAGAAAGCCCAATATCTAGAATCTTTACAGGTCCTTTCAGATTAACGATTAATGTGGATTATATTTGGTTTGAGCTTTTGAGATTTTTAAGAGAATACAGCAAATAAAAACAACACACCCAAAGAGATCTGCTAAATTATAAAAAAAAAAAAGAAAAAGGACAAACAGATCTTTTTAGAATTCTTAGACATTCACTTAGTAACATTAAGGTTACTGACCATAACTGGAATTTTTTATGGTAAATTAACTGAAGCAATATTAGATCTAAATAGTATTTGGCGGGGCCCTTAATGCTTTCAGCTTATGACCTCCAGATCAGTCTGGATTAGTCAGGGAGAATCTAGAAAGCGAATTATTTAATGCTGCAATTTGAGAAACTTTAACCAAGCACCTTTACCTTAACTTGAACTAAATGGGTAACATAGTAGAATATATATATATATTCTGTCTTCTTCTGTGTGTGTAAAAATACAATTTATGGCCACACCAAACAGGTTGATGTGGAACCAATCTGAGTAAAGCTGTGTTTTCATCTGAGAGTGACAAATTCTTCAGATGATGTGGGGTGTATGGCAGTGGTGTTGTCAAAGTGAGACTTGGTAGCACCCATCTTTACAGCAACAGCGAATCCTTGCAGCATCTCATCCGAGGCCATTCCAGCCATATGCAGACCAATCACCTGTGTTAGGAGATATATTAAAGCATTACAAGATACAGGGACCAAAGTTCAACAGCTACACACAATATATATATATAAGCATAATAATGTACTGAAGTGTTGAGCACTGGCATGGTGTGGGCTATCTGGTGTCTAATACTGTGGAATTGTTGAAGTAGATCCAACAGAAATACACCCCAACTGCAGATGACACCAGGTAGCCAAAACTGTGCCAGTGCATTACTCAACACTTTAACACACTAATCAATATATAGCAATTAATCCAATAGGAAGGGCATCCAGTTGTAGAAACTCTGCCAAATTAGATTGGAGCTTTTTTTTATATCATCATCATCGTTGTTTAACGTCCGCTTTCCATGCTAGCATGGGTTGGACGATTTGACTGAGGACTGGTGAACCAGATGGCTACACATGTAAGTTGGTCATTTTGGTGTGTGTTTTTGATGTCCAGTGATGTGTTAGTATATTGGGGTACCAAAGCCTTGTGAGTGGATTTGGTAGATGGAAACTGGAAAGCGCCTCTCTCATATATATATATATATATAGAAGACCCATCAAGCCAAGCAAAATCAGTCATGGCAAATGCCAGTGTTGTTCAAGTGTCACATAAATGGCACCCATGCAAGTGGCACGTAAAAGCACCCATTACACTCTTGGATTGGTCCAGCATGTCAGCCTGTCCAACCCATGCCAGCATGGACAACAGATGTTAAACAACAATGTTGATGTGTGTGTATTGAAGTAGAAACATGTTCACAGCTGTCCTCTTGTCTCCCGATATAGAAAACAGAATGTTCCTTAATGACATGTTAATTCTGAAGACTGATTGTCGATTCTATGAGATTATCTCCCCTTCTCAGTTGGAGACAGCTGCAAATGTTGCTAGGTGTTCGCTTAGATTCTCTTAAACTAAAGATAGTTTCAATAAATCAAGAATTCATCTTGTATGGTATTTAGTAGACCTTTCTCCATCTTTGTTCTTCACATTCATGCCACTGGCCACTTTGAGTTATTCTTCTTGACTTTTATATAAAAGGCACAGATACAGTTGCATGGTTGAGAAGTTGGCTTCCCAAGCATGCAGATTCAGGTTCAATCTCACTGTGTAGCACCTTAAACAAGTGTCTTCTATAGCCTTGGGTCAACCAAAGCCCTGTCAGTGAATTCAGTAAGCAGAGACTGAAAGAAGCCTGTTGTGTAGGTGAAAGTGGTGATGCAAGGAAAAAAACAAAATTAAGTTGAAACAAAGAAAATACCAACAACAGAAAGTGTATTTACCTTCTCTTCAGGTAAAAGACAAATCAACTTCATCATACATTTCTCTTTGTGTGTGGTGACAGCATAATACATTGGGGTGAAATTGGTCTGGTAGGTCTTGATTTTGGATTTACCATGGAGTTTCTCTGCCTCAGCTGGATTGAAGATGAAGAAGAGAACATTAGTGATGATGACAGCCACGTCCACGAGGGGTTACTGAAAAGTTCCTGACTTCAAGGGTATTGTGTAAGGCCTTCTTGGCAGCCCAACCTTCTGAGTTCTTTTACAGGGCTTAGAAAAACTGAAGTGTGCGAATCTGAGAGGGGAATATGTTTAATAAAAGCATAATTAACTCATCCTCTTGTATTTTTTTTATTTACCCAAAACCAGGAACTTTTCAGCACCCCCCCCCTCATATAAGAACATGAGAGAAATGATGGCAAAAAAAACGTATAAGAGACAGTGAGGTATGTATGTGCCAAGGTAAACCAATAAAGGTTAACAGTGGCATTGTGTTAATGTAAAGCTTCCAAACCACTGGTTTAGAGTTCAGTTTCCCTGTGTGGCACTCTGGGCAAGTGTCTTCTAATATAGCACCAGGCTGGCCAAAGCCTTGTGAATATATTGTGTTATTCTTTTGTCTTCATATAATAGTTATAAACAAGTGCCACCATTATGAAAGCGGTGTCCTTTGTTTCCAATCTTCTGTGAAACATATCTTGTCTTAAGGGAATATTACTTTAATTGGAAATAAGAGAGAGTTGGTGCAGGAGAGGTATCCAACCACAGAAAATCTGCCCCAATGAATTCCATGGAAAAAGTGGAAAAAATATGATGAAAAAGAATTGACATATGTTAAAGTAAACAAATAAAAAAAAAAAAAGTACACTGACCTTGTGTCAATCCAACAGATCCAACTGGAGGATGGCTGAAAACAACTGATGGAATATCAGTGTAGTCCATCTTGGATTCTGCTTCATCATTAAAAAGCCGGTGAGCTAATCGACGTCCAGCAGCTATAGCCACTGCAATCAACACACAATATAGAAATAATCAGCTTACAACATATACAAAATATGGTGACAGTAGTAATGATAATAATAACAGATATAGTGGTGATGAAGTCTTGTATACTGGCATCCTCTCAGTTATGATGACAAGGGGTTCCAAGCTGATCCAATCAACAGAACAACCTGCTCATAAGATTAACGTGCAAATGGTTGAGCACTCCATGGACGCATGTACCCTCAACACAGTTCTCAGGGAGATTCAGTGTGACACAGAATGTGACAAGGCTGGGTCTTAGAATATACAGAGTCTAAGACAGGAGTCAAACTAGAAACCTTATATCGAAACTAAAGGTAGTTTTATATCCTTGATTTTTGGATATGTGATTTAACAAAGCAGAGGTAAAACAATGTCTTCACACAACATATTACTGCTACATGAGAATCCAAATGCCTTCGCTCATCTCAACGATACACATTACTCTTTTATAAGAATTCGGTGAGTCCAACTTTTAATCCCAAGGGGTGTTACTGCCTATCACCACAACAGATAGTAACATCCTTATCCACTAAATTACACCTTCATTTAGAAAAACAATTGTGTGGATGCATATATACATGAATAAGAAGATACTCCGAACTTTCATGTTTTTATGTTTCGTTCATTAGAAGTTACATTTTTTGCCTGTTGAAAACATACACCTTGTCTTTCTCATTAGTATGTCTCTGCCACATGTGTAGCCATGTGGCTTGCTCATTCATGGTGCACCCTCCAATTCCTGCCTCCACCATCTATATCAGAAACCTTTCTTCTTTTCCCACCCCCTCCTGTTGATATCTACATCCTATCAATGACAGTATTACAATATAAAAGGCATAGCTAGCATACTTGCATCAGATACGTGACACAAACATGTTTACCAGTGAATTAATTAACTGGTGTTATTTATCTTTGTATAAACAAAGGCTGTATACCACATCCTTTTCTGGTGGGCACAGCAAGTGTGAAGCAAATGAATGGTGGAAAATTGAATGCAGGGTCAAATTTATAAAGTAAACCTGTTGGCAAATGGCCTTGAAAACCTTTTCAAATAGTAGAGAAACACCAACAAATGGGGGATGCACTGTTACTGCACATGCTCCTGTACTACTACCACTATAAATATTGATTGAGGATGAAGACCAGGTATGTTGTCTCTGAGGAGCAGTCAATAAATTGTGAAATTATACATCAGGAAACTCCCCCACTTCGTTTTTCTATAACAGCACACAAGGGATGCATTTACATTCTTCTTACTTCGCCTACAGCTAGGCTTTATAATATTTAAAAATAATAATAATTGCTAATTTACCTGGTGTTAACTGGAATTTTCCACAGACATCTCCTAAGGCATAGATATGACTGACACTGGTATTTTGGTACTCATCGACGATAATGTGGCCTTTGGTATCACATTTCACTGCCTAAAAGCAAAAAAAACATCATCTGAACAAACTGCTAAGGAGTTCAATAATAAATGATATTGGAAATTATAAGCAGCAATCTTAGAAAAAGAAAAGACTAATAAATACCAAAGTTTAAGTACCAAAAGTGGAACCTGCTATTTGAAAACTTTACATTGGTTAATGTTGTCCTGTCTGGACATCCCGTCAAAGGCCATCTGTAACCAGATGGTCTTTGATCTGGGCTAAACAATGTAGCAATATCGATTTTCTTTCATATCTCTTCATTATATTTTTATTTACACTCTAAACTACAGAAATGTTTGGATTGGTCCTCAAAACCAGTCCAGTTCAATTTTTGTTGAAGTTAGAGAAGTGAATGAAGGGAGATAAATCGTTCGCAGTTTGACCAGCGATGTTGCCTGGTTACTGAGAAGAACGATTTAACGCTGTTGACTCAACCTGGTGTTCGACCCACCTAGAGGCATAACAAGAAGAGAGAGTGTGAACATTAGGGGACAATCTTCTTCCTTTTTCTGCACAGATGCAAAAGGGTACAAAATTTCCTCTGGCCAATCAAGCCTGTCAATAAAGAGGTGGATGTATTTCAAAACATGTGCAGAAGAGTCAACTTATGTATTGAAAATGAAGGATGACACTTTCAACACCTCTTATAAAGTTCTTTTTTAAAGTCTTGTAAAGTCTAATATATTCTTTTGTAGTCTTATACCATCGTTGCAATAAAATACTTACTGCGGAGAGACTTTTTGAACAGCCTGTATATGGAACCAGCATGGGTGCTTTTACATAGCATTGGCATAGCACTTTTTATGTGACACCAGCAATGGTGTTTCAGACAGTGTAACCATACAGACATAAATCTATAGTGTTCACAGAGTAGCAGAACAATGTACCTGGTGTTTAAGGCAGTAAGTGCGCGTTATATGTGAGGATTCTACAAACAGATACTCTTTTACTCTTTTACTTGTTTCAGTCATTTGACTGCGGCCATGCTGGAGCACCGCCTTTAGTCAAGCAAATCGACCCCGGGACTTATTCTTTGTAAGCCTAGTATTTATTCTATCGGTCTCTTTTGCCGAACTGCTAGGTTACGGGGACATAAACACACCAGCATCGGTTGTCAAGCAATGCTAGGGGGACAAACACAGACACACAAAGACACATATATATATATATATATATATATATATATATATATATATATATATATATATATATACGACGGGCTTCTTTCAGTTTCCGTCTACCAAATCCACTCACAAGGCCTTGGTCGGCCCGAGGCTATAGTAGAAGACACTTGCCCAAGATGCGACGCAGTGGGACTGAACCCGGAACCATGTGGTTTGTAAGCAAGCTACTTACCACACAGCCACTCCTGCGTCTATGTGAATTGATGTATAGATTATTTGTAGAATTAGAGAGATTAATGAGACAGAGAAAATCTGATTAATGATTCTTTTGATGCCTGCTTCACCAATGGATTTTGTCCAGATAGAAAGAAAGGATCAAATGAATCAAGGGTGAGGGTAAATTTAATTCACAGTAAGCACCTCCCCCACCACACACACACACACTGCAAACAATAACATTAAAAACAAGAACATTGAAGAATATATTCTATGAACAACATTTAAAAATGTAAAAAAACAAACATACAGTATTTTCAAGTCCAAGGTTTGAAATATTGGGGACACGGCCAATGGCCCACAAAAGACAGTCAACATCTGAAATGGTCCCTTGGTTAGAGTTCACAGTTAGCTGACCGTTACTTTGCTTTTTCACTTCTTGCACCTGTAAAATTATAATTTCAAAAGTCATGCACACCATTTGCTACACACCTACATTAAAAACTTTTTGTAACACTAAGAAAACTTCTACATGGCAAAACCGCTTCCTAAAAACAATTCATAAAATTTATCTTCTCACTTTAAAAAAAATTCTAGATACACTACAGTTCTATATTTAAGAGATGAAGAACTATGTACATTATTTACATTTGATGGATATTTGTCCTCAACTTGCTTGTTGATAACACAACACTTCAGCTTAGGAATGAGAATCCAGGTTTGAAATTTCTCCAAGACACCTGATGAAGGTTGGAGAGTACAGCAGCTGAAATGTTGTGTTAACAACAAACAAGATGAGGACAAATATCCGTCAAATGTAAATAATGTGAAGTAACACTAGATATATGCAGGACCATAACACTTTGCATGCACACACCATGTGTGCCTGCTCAGGTTAGGCAGAAGGCATTGATAAAAGGTTTTGTCACAATAAAACAATATTCTCTTTTATCCTTTACTTGTTTCAGTCATGTGACTGCGGCCATGCTGGGGCACCGCCTTCTAGTCGAACAAATCGACCCCAGGACTTATTCTTTGTAAGCCTAGTACTTATTCTATCGGTCTCTTTTGCTGAACTGCTAAGTTACAGGGATGTAAACACACCAGCATCGGTTGTCAAGTGATGTTGGGGGACCAGTAATATCTCTTAGTAATATTAATTTATACCGGAAACAATATAATGAATATAATAAAAGTTGACAATTAATTTTTATCTTATATTTATTTTGTAAACAAATAATACAATATTACATAAGCATTTTATAATGTTTCTTTGTTTTCTGGAAACTCGCCACGTACTGGCAGCTGATGGCTCGCAGACCAGCACTAATCCTAGGACCACCACTTTGAGTGGCACTGCTCTAAAACGACAGCAAATCACCAACAGTCTCAGTCATTTGTTATTGCTTCTATGAGACTCTAAACTTTTAAAGACCAAGAGAATAAAAAAAAATCCTTTGATAGAAAAACACATCAGGTTTGGTGACAAGATTAGTATTTGGCCATAAAATACTGCCTCAAACAATTCTTTGTCCGATCAACGCCAGTGTGGAAAAATGGACATAAAACAAGTCTGGGTAAAATTACGTGTCCTGCCAGCACTGAAGGTATTTTTATTCCATGCTGTAGTTTGATGTGTGATAGTTAACCCTTTAGTATCTGGCCAGAATATTCTGCCTGTTTTATGTTCAAACTGGCCAGATCCAACTTTTCACACACACCCTACAATGTCATTCTAAAAGTAAACAATCACATCATAAAAATACTCACTTGTGTGTGTCTCTGAAGGTTGATTTTAGAATGTTCCAGGTTCTCTGTAACTGCTGAGCTAATAGATTCATCAAATTGGCGTAGAACCTGAAATTGTGACATGGGAAATTTATTAACTTCCCGTTACTAATATATTTTAATAAAACAGTAATTAATCACAATGTGTAGTGGTGGGTAGGTAGATTTATACGTTTATAGCTTTTCTGAAAAGCCTAAATAACATGAATTATAAGAAAATAAGTCTATGGTTTATACGGTTATCTTGTAATTCAATATTTCAGGGTCAGGACTTTTCTTCAGGAAATCTTCAGATTTAGTGATGTGATCTAGCTTTTTTGCTCCAAAGTAAGTGCATGTGTGTGTGTGTGTGTGTGTGTGTGTGTGTGTGTGTGTGTGTGTGTTCAGAAGGTTGCTTTGCATGCACAGGATAGCATTGCTATAATAGTCAACCAGCTACTCTAAGCTCAGTTGTTGCTAATATGTGGTTTGAGCTTGTTAATGAAGATGGCTTCTCTTATTCTCAGGTTCCCAATGTTTCAATTTGTGGTATCAATAGAGACCTGAGTGTCTTGAGATAAGTATTTCCACATCACAATGAACGTTGTACAGAATCAGTGAATAAACAAAAGCTGTCACATCATGGAATCTCACCTTGTCGTATCGAATAAGCAGAGAGGTATCTGCACCGAGAGATTTGAATATTCCAGCAAGTTCTACACCAATGTAACCAGAACCAACAACAACACATTTTCTGAAATTAATAGAAAACTTTTTAAGTTATGATGATGATGATGATGGTGATAGGAAGAAGAGGGTGTTTGTAGTGATGACGGTGATCGTAATTTCTAAGAGACACACACAGCTACACATCTGGGACTGGAGTGGGAAATCAAGGATTTAAGTTGACCCCCATGACTGGACAAAAAACAAATTACCTTTAGTAGGATTTGAACTAACGAAGTAAAAGTAATTTGATGTCTTTTATTGTATTTGATGATGATGATGATGATACTCAGCTACTATATTAAGCAACAATGAGTTGATGCAGGAATCCCTATATAATTACATGATTTGCTAGAAATACCAGCCAAATCTTTCTCAAATCACAACTTACTGTCCAAAGGGGGTAACCCCTATAGATGAGATTGATAGTGTAGCTATATAAATGCTGAATATATATATACTGTAAAGAAGGGGTTAAAAGTATATGTTTTATCATCTTTCCCTTGTTTTAGTCATTAGGCTGCAGTTATGCTGGGGCACTGCCTGAAGGGGTTAGTTTAACAAATCGAACCCAGTACTTTATTTTTCTTAAAGCCTGGTACTTATTTTATAGGTCTCCCATATCAAACTGCTAATGGGGATGTAAACAAACCAGCACTGGTTATTAAATGGTAGTGAGGCACAAACACAAGCACACACACAAAGGACTTCATTCAATTACTGTCAACCAAATCTACTCACAAGGCTTTAGTAGGCCTGAGGGACAGAGTAGAAGACATTTGCCCAAAGTGCCATACAGAGGGACTGAACCCAGGACCATGTAGTTGCTAAACAAACTTCTTACCACATGTAGATAATCACAATAATGGTTTCAAATTTTGGCAAAAGAACAACAATTTCAAGGAAATGGGTGCCAGTTGATTACACTGACCCCAGTTCTCAGCTGGTACTCGTTTTATTGACCCCCAAGAGGATGAAAGGCTAAGTCAATCTCAGCAGAATTTGAACTCAGAATGTAAAGACAGATGAAATGTCACCAATTTTGCGCAGCATGTTAATGATTCCGCCAGCTCACTGTCTTATGAATATTTATAATATTGGTTTCAAATTTTGGCACAAGGCCAGCAATTTTGTGGGAGGGGGTAAATTGATGATTTTGATTCCAGTGTTCAACCGGTACTTATTTTATCAACCCCAAGGGGATGAAAGACAAAGCTGAACTTGGTGAAATTTGAACTCGGAACATAAAAGATGGATGAACTGCCACTAAGCATTTTGCCCAGGTAATTTTGCTAACGATTCTGCCAGCCGATGGCTTTGTTGATAATTATAAGATTAATAACAATAACATATCTCAGATATTTACAGATTTAACAGAATGTAGCTATTACTTACTTTGGTAAATCTGGTAATTCAAAAAAACCATCACTGCTTATACCATACTGGGCACCTGTAAAATATATATACAGCTTATCTTATAGTTTAGAAGAGAGAGAGAGAAAGAGAGAGTGTGTGTGTGTGTGTGTGAATATAAGGTATGGGCTATGGTTGACATGTATGATGTAGTTCCCAATTTGTGAAGAACATGAAGTAGACACCTAATATATAATTCCCTATATTGTATCAATGGCCAAGATATTTAACTGTCATCAGCTCAGTCTACACAGCCATAGGCAGGTACAATAGTGTGGTATAATTCACTGTACTTTATTTAGGCAAGATACTTAACTATTAAAAATAGAAAGACACACAAGATAATGTGATCTTAGATATACTATGGGATGGTCATGGACAGAATATCTTAGCTCACAGGACTGTTTGATTACGACTACCAACAACAAACCACAGATGCATGTATGGAAGAAAGACTGGTTCCATTTTAGGTAAAAGTTTTTTTTTTATACTAATTAAGGAAGAAGTAATGGTACCTATAAGTTTTAAGGATTTGAGGATCCAAAGATAACCAGGGACCAGCAAGTGGTTTTTCATTGATACTCAAGGTTGTAGAACATAATTAAATATCCCCACCTACCTACCAGGTATGTCTGGTATAAGTGGTTTCCCTCCAGTTGCGATCAGAATGTGTTTTGCTGAATAATTCTCACCATTCACATCTATCGTTTGATTAGATAAGAATTTGGCATGGCCCACAATTCGCTCAACTTTTGACTAGATGAAGATAATACAAAACAGATTAATTAACATAAATTTGGTTTATCAGTTTCAAGCCTAATAACTCATATATAATTGTAAGCTTACAATAGTGACTTAGCAAAAAAAATTGTCGTGTCATCATACAGTCATCATCATCATCATCATTTAGCACCTGTTTTCCAAGCTGGCATGGGTTAGACAGTCTGACTGGGTTTGGTAGGCTGAAGAGCTGGAACAGGTTCCAGTCTGATTTGGCTTGGTTTCTACAGCTGGGTGCCCTTAGTGAAGTGGCTGCCTTTTACGGGTCACTGGCACAGGTGTCTTTTCCGTGTACCCAGCACCGGTCATGACTATGGTTTCACTTGACTTGACATGTCTTCTCAAACACAGTAAAATCACCAAAGATGTCAATCACTTGTCATCGCCTCCACGAAACCCAACATCTGAAGATCATGCTTCACCACCTCAGTTCATGCCTTCCTGGGTCTACCGCTTCTACAGCTTCCCTTCATGGTCATAATATAATATAACATTCACTGTATGAACAACAGATGGGATGAATGCATCCAAAACATAATCAATAAGAATCCAAACCAAAAACTGAAAAATATAAATTCCACTGATAGATGGTACATGTAAAAAAAATTGCCAGACACAAGAATACACAAACAGATCACAGATTCAAAATTTACAAAATCTCACAGCGCAAGGCAGGGTTTTACTTAAGAAACACTTTTGTGATTTCATCAAGAAGGTTGAGCCTTTTAGTCAGCAACCAGCCTAACAACTGGGGAAAGATAGCTGAAGACCATAAGTAATAGAAGCATGTAGTGTATGGTAAGGTGCCATTAGAGTACAGCAGAAGAGCATAAAGTACAGTATTATGTAGAATAGTAAAATATAGTAAGTTAATATGTAATATGGAGGGTTTGCATTTTATCTATGGGTATCTGATTTATTTTCACATTTACTTTATTACACTGCCTGCCATCACTCCCTCTCCTCCAGATAACTCTTTTAGGGACATCCATCGTTCTTTTTTTAACACCATCTTGACTAAACAATGGTTAATGTCAAAATAGCTTTAAAAGTTAAATAGCTATTATTGTCAAATACTCACTTTTTCTAGGTTATTAGCATAAATTCCATTTAGTCTCTTGATGTAGGCGTCACGGGATTTCTTCAAGTGTCTGTTATAAAATAGAAGAGAACAGTGAGACTGATGGGAGGGTTATGTAGTCTCAGAAATGAGGTGATTTTCATCACTATTATTTTTATAAATCATAACAGATTAAGCCATGGAAACAAAGGCAACTTTCTGCCCTGATCTGTCACACAAGAGAGGCTGATGGGAAGGTTATGAAGTGTAGGAACAAAGACAATAAGTTTTAATGACTCACTTGAAATCAAATTCCTTCTTCTCCACTGAGAAACCATAATCCTGATGATCTCTTATATATTCAGCATGGACAGCAGCATTGTACATCACCTTCTTTGGGACACAGCCAACATTGACCTGCAGTGGTAGAGGTAAAAGACCAGTCAAATAACCAAAATTCTCCTAGTGTGCTATTACCAGTCTGCTTCTTTGGGAAAAAAGGGTCTGAGACCAGCCTGTGTGCCATACTGCTTGATCCGAGAAAATGTTACAGCACATACAATGTAAGAACAGCCTCAATACTAACGACAATAGTTATAATAATAACCTTAATACTAACAAAATAACCACAACACCACAATATCCACGACAACCAGAATAGTATCTAATTAGCTGAAATGTACTAATGTGATAACTATTAATATCAACATTATCGTGACTTTTTTAATGATGTCACACACACACAGCTAAACACACATATATAAACAAATGTACACACACACATATATAAGTGGTCTGATCAATAAGTATCCAGACTGTTGCTATAGTAATGAAGCTAAAGCACAGAGAGTGAAGCCGCTTGGTACAGATTGACATTAGACTCTGCTACACATACGCACTAAGTTTTAACGTTCTAGCTCATTTCTGCTATTTACAGCAGTGCTTGGAAGGAAGGTGTGTAGAGTGTGATCGCCGCATTGATCATGACACCAAAAGTTGAGCAGAGAATCTACATCAAATTTTGCCAAAGGCTTGGCAATATCTGATCTGCTGAACTTCAGATTGAGCCTGGTGCAGCCTCTGGCTCACCAGTCCTCAGTCAAACCATCCAACCCATGCCAGCATGGAAAGCGGACGTTAAACGATGATAATGACGATTATGATTATCTCACAGTTTATTATTAATCTCATAGCTTTTCAATAAAGTATTCCAGATGATTAATAACCTCCACATACTTATAATGTAAATGGCTGAGTAATCCTTAGATAGACACTCTGAAATTAAGGCCGGAATGTTTCAAATACAGGCAGTTAGACCAAATGCTTCACTGCTGATTTATTTATAAAAAGAAAATTGATTAATCCAACAAAAATTAAGATGGGGAAAAAAGAATTCTATGGCATGTTTATACAATATTGTAACCAACAAATTAACGTGCAAGTGGCTGAGCACTCCACAGACACGTGTACCCTTAACGTAATTCTCGGGGATATTCAGCGTGACACAGTGTGACAAGGCTGACCCTTTGAATTACAGGCACAACAGAAACAGGAAATAAGAGTGAGAGAAGGTTGTGGTGAAAGAGTACAGCAGGGTTCGCCACCATCCCCTGCCGGAGCCTCGTGGAGCTTTAGGTGTTTTCGCTCAGTAAACACTCACAACGCCCGGTCTGGGAATCGAAACCGCGATCCTATGACCGCGAGTCCGCTGCCCTAACCACCGGGCCATCGCGCCTCCACTGTGACCAAGTATTAAACAGTAGATAACTTGAAGAAACTTTTGTAACTTACGCAAGTACCACCCAATGCAGCTTCCTCAATGATGGCCACTTTCGCACCAAATTCAGCAGCCCGACGGGCACTACCCAGCCCACCTGAGCCGCCACCAATCACTAGGTAGTCATAGGTGACGTGTGGAGACAATGCACTCAAAAGACGTGACATGACAGCAGCTTTGAGGTGTTTTCGGCCGCGACTGAGCAATGAATTGGAAAGCGTACGCCCAGAGACAACACCTGGAGGGAGAGAAGAGAGAGAGAGAGAGATAAAGATACATTAAGAGAAGAAAGGTAGGAGGAGAGAGGGGTTGTGAGAGACAGTGGGAGGTAGAAAGGAGAATAAGGTGAAGGGGAGGGGAAGCTAGCCACACAAATATAAACATCCACACAAGCATAAAGACACACAAACACACACATACATACATACACAATCACAAACACGCGTGCACATCAGCATGGACAAATTCCAGAAACTAAAAACAGTAAAAGTATATATATCGTTGCTATTATGTTAAACTAATGCGTTTTTTTTTTGTTTTTTTTTTGCAATATTTATGTGTTTGCTTGCAATAGCCGGTTCTTTTGGTCAAACTATCGTATCTCCAGCTGCTTCAGATGCCAAGATATGAAGATTGTCAAAGTGTACTACGACGGTTTAGCATTTTTCAAAAGTGTAGTAAGTCCCACATACCACAGTTTTGCAAAAAGATATTTCTGACTGAAAATATCATACATGCATGGAGTTACGATTTTATACACCCACCAAAGTAATATTGATAAGCTGAAACTGTTTCTAATGTAAAAAGAAATGGAATGATGAAACTATGTTTCCGTTTTCTGAAAAAGCAACGTTTTGGACTTACAACAGTTTTGCATAATAGCAACGAGATATATAATGTATGTATATTACAAAATAAGGCTGCACACAAGCTACATATATATATAATACATACACAGAGTCCCTAACACCGTGAGGTTTCACTTGGGGTTTGTTTTGTACTCCAGCCCCAGACTGAGCAATGCCTTGTCAGTGAATTTAATGGATGGAAGGCGCAGAAGCCCGTTGTGTGCGTGTGTGTCGGTAAAGTTTTTGTGATCGTCTTTGTTTGACCACCAGTGTTGTTTTCTTTGTTTCCGTAACTTAGCAGTTTGGCAAAAAGGAAAAGAAAAGGACTGGTGGGATAAATGCCAGACTTCAAATAAGTACCAGGATCAACTCGCTCGAAAACTTTTTTTAAGGCGTTTTAGCCCGGCTGCCAGCTAATAACTCGAACAAATACAAAAATAAAAAAGAATGTGTGAGTTTATATATCGGAGAGATAAACGATGAGAAGGAAGAGGGTGGAGGAAGCAAAACTAGTTTTCATTTAAACAATCCATTAGAGGAAGGAGGGGGAGGGAACAGAGAGTAGGCAGGGAGTGAAGAGAAAGGTAAATCTTGTGAGAGGAGGAGGAGGGGAAACAGTAGGTGGCAGATGATGGCGGTGAGGGAGATGTTCCTTACTATATTTAGACTGGAAATAGGTTAACTTGAAAATGAATCTCACCTACAACCTGTTTTAATTTCACACAGAACTGTTTATTTTATATATATATATACTAGCAGAGGCACCCGGCGTTGCTCGGGAATGAAATTGTTGCTTATATACTTGAAGAAAAAAAAGGCAAAATATGCTGTATAGAAATTTGAGGACATTCTGTAGATGGACTCTCAGATGAATGATAGCTGGGCGCCTCTCATGAATGGGGAAAATTGAAGATGTGCCAAAAAGCCTCATTGGTACTTGGAAACTTTTACGAAAATTAAAATGGGGATCGTTGCCAGTGTCCCTGGACTGGCTCTTGTGCGGGTGGCACATAAAATACACCATTTCGAGCGTGGCCGTTGCCAGT